>NW_024609880.1:47254027-47538674 GCF_016920785.2 Ixodes scapularis | reverse complement strand
AGAACAGTTTTTACGCAATACGTCTTTTCTTTTTTTTTTTTTTTTTTTTACATTTTGCTTATACAGTTTGACTCGAAAGTTATTTTTTCTTCACAAGAGAACGTGCCGCCTTTTAAACCCCCAACGCTCGCCCTGTTGCTTATGTGACGCAATCGTCACGTGACGCGAATTCCAAGTCCTCTCAATCATTTTTTCCTTCCCTGTTTTTCCCTCTCCCTCCCTTCTAATCGTCACCGAAGTCGGTCGGTAATCTTCGACAAAGAGATGATCTTGAGCTCGACTCGTCGCGTCATCATTCATACCCCATACATCATCTCGGCCGCTCTCCCTTCCATCTTAGCGCCCACGAAGACCGACCGATAAAGCTTAGCCCCAACGACAACAACGAGGCCGCTCGCCTCTTCGCCTCAACCGGCACACCCTTTCCGAGCCTCGGGACGGAGAATCGATTGCCGTGTGCATAACACGGGACAGCCCCCAAGCCAACCTTACGCAGAACTCTCAATTTCCACTCCTGCCCGTCTAGATCCGAGTCAAAATCATACCGGCGCGCGGGCCGTGTATAAGTACCCCCGTGATACGCGTTGAAGGCCCCAGGATAGCTGAAATACCCACTGGACTGGCTAAATTTCTCATGGACAGCAGACACAGCAAAAGCCCATTGTGGCTGACAACCTTCTCCGTATTTAAACGTACACTTAGTTTTGCACCTATACGGCTTATCGCTGCCCATATTATACTGAAATCGGAGAGCAACGCTAGTTAATAGAGAGTTTGAGGGAACCGTTTCTGCACATCCGATTACGGTACGATGAGCCCTCCGGTTCAAAGCTGCGCATGCGCTGCCGCAGAAATCTCTCAGATGAGAAGTTCGTACCGGAAACGGCCCATCGTATACCATATAGGGTGTGCAAAAACGGTTCCCTCAAACTCCCTAATTTTTGAAGATAAAGGTAACCGTATTTCGTTACGCTCGATGGACGGTAACGAATCTCAGTAACGCGTTACTGTACGACGAACCCGGGAGCAACGCTGTTTCCTTACCTATTTTCGATAACGGGAGCCACACTGCCCACAACACAATTACCGCGAGCTCCGTAAGGTGTAACGACGAGGGAAGCCGAGTACGGCTTGGAGCTGCATCGTTCGGCCGGCGCAAAGCCCTCAATCAACCCGCCGGAACAGCTTCCGTATACAACAACGACCGCAAAGCCAGCCTCAGCGCGAGACTGACGCGTGGAGCCCCAATCGACGCCCGCGGCCAACAGCGTCGCTACAGAGTTCCTTCGGGGCGCCCGAAGAGAGCTCTGACGGGTTCGGCTAATCCTCGCAGACAGACATCTCGCAGAGCTCTTCGCTGTAGCTTATGTACGTTAGGACATGGCGGTCGCGAAAATTGTAGCGACAGTATGCCATGGGAACTTTTGCAGGCGGGAAATCTTTCCAGATTGGTGGCCCTGCAATCAGCCGCGTTTGTCGGAAACCTATAGATGAAGCAAACTCACCGGCGAAAGTTGTCACTGCGATGAATTGTACCCGCGCTGCAACCCACTGTCTATAAAGTAAAAACATGGCAAGAAATATATATATAACCAAAAAAAAGGAGAGCCTGAAAGAGCACGACAGTTCCTAAGCCTAACAACGAAAATATATGTTCTCTTTTGTATTATGTATCAAAGCAGCCTGACTGTGGACACACTGCTGAAAAATACATCATACAAAAGACAGTCTCCAAACGCTGTCTGAGGTCTTCCCTTGTAGGACGGTTCCGTCACACTGGTCGTACCAAAACAGCCTGCAGACATGTTCGTAACGCACGTATGTATGAAGCAGACACACGTGGAACACGATTGAGGCGTGTCCGCAGGTTAATCCTGCCATCATCGTCCGCGGCAAAGACCGCGCCTTTTGTATGATGTACGAGCGGAGGGTCTTCGGAAAGAAGACGAGCTCAGGAGGCAGACGCCGGCGCAGTCAGCAGCAGCGCCGTCGCTTCCGCAAGAACTCGTCTGCTATCGATTTTTGCGGCAAAGATGGCGGACGGCGCGACGGCAGCGGAGCCCGTTGCCGCCGCCGCTCTCTCTCCCTCCTCCGCATCCTCTCGTCCGAAGCCGAGGAGCTGCGAACAACAAAAAACACCGCTAAAAAAAGAAAAAAAAAAAGGAAAAAGGAGTTAGGTCGATTTGACATCGGGCGGCGCAGTATAAAAGCGGGCGAAATAAAAAAAAAAAAAAAGGAAAAAGAAAAGAGGAGCAGTGGAGTCTAAAATTGCCGAAATTGGGTCAGTCCTCGGCGAGTGAACGAACGAACGAACGAGCTTGCCCTCGGGCGGCCACAGCTGTTACTGCCGCTCCTCTTACTCTTTCGACGCGAACCAAATGGAAGAGGAGGGTGGAAGATGCTGAGTCTATAGACTTCCTTGGTTCACCAACTTTCATCACATACGGGGTTTCGTCAGCGTGACGGCCGACGACGGAGTGCATCAGACATCGCTCAAACAGGGCCGTTTACCGAAGGTCATTATTTACTCGGGCGCAGTGACATTTGCGTTATAACCCCCCTCGCCCCCCCCCTCCTCCCCCCCTCACCTTCCCCTACGACACGTTTCTTCGAAATCAGATGAAAAAGTTGTATGCTCGCAGCCGAACTTCCAAACCTTCGGCTGCAAGCACGCCAACGAAACGGGTAACAGTGTCTTATATATAAAAAAAAAAGGTCATTATTTGTTCGGTCACAGCGACGCTTGCAACCAACATAACCCCCCCCCCCCTTTTCCCTTCCATCTCGCTTGCTCCAAATCTGATAAGAAGAAAGTCATGTGCTCGCAGCCGAAGTTCTAAATCTTCGGCCGCAAGCCCACGAACGAAAATGAAATGTGAGCTGAGCAGTGTTTTTCAAACAAAAAGCAAAAAAAAAAAGAAAAAAGAAACTCCTCAAGTTTCTTATTATGGGGACAAAACGCGGTGAGGTCAAAGGATGCGGGGTGCTCGTTTAATTTAGGCCACTCTTAAGTCCCGAGTCCAACTGCAAGAACGTCGTCCTTCGTCGTTTTCTTTTCTTTCTTTCCCCCCCTCTTTTTAACACAAAAACAATTTTTTTTTGTCCTTTGTTAGGTGTGGCGTTTTAACGAGTTGCAAGTCGTCCGACCGTTGACCCCCGGACTTTTCAAGTGCCCACCTTTCCAAAAAAAGAGCGCGCGTGCATCGCCATCGACCACAGGTGCCCGAACCGAGTGCTGCAAAGTTCTGCATCACCTGCCGTGCATGCATCACTGATCACCGCAGAGTCCTTCATTCGAACTCCCGAGTTCGGTGATTTCTGAGCTCGCTCGTACTCACCTATACATGTTTCGAGGTGGGTAAGTGCGCGAGAGTGCATTCGTGACTGAGTTCTGCCGAGATACGCGGACGTCAAAAGGGCGAGGGAGAAGTCGGAACGGCCTATAGACGCTTTGCAGCAGCTGTGCATGGGCGCCGCCATAAGCGACCTTCAGTTTTTGTTTCCTCTTATTCCGTTCGCTTCACGTCATCATTACCACAGCAGGACAGGTTATTGCGACTTTAGGTGCTACTGCGTCCTTTTTTTCATCATAGACCTCTTTGGAGGCTCATAAACGCCCGCTTCGGTGGCTCGGCATCTCGGTAAAACAGGAGAAGGTCAGCTATGGCGGCCCAATCTGGCGCGTGTGCAAAGCGTCTGCGGGTTGGTATGGATAATTCAACTTGAGGAAGAAAGTGTTTGTCCGTCCCCTCTCGTTTTCTTCCTCAAGTTTAATCAGCCTATATACCCTTTGCGACAACGGAGACGTAGTGCGAAAGCTCACGCTGCAGAACCCAGAAACCCGCGGTGTTCAATCCCCACTCCTGCCCCGAGAACCGCAGTAAAAAAAAAGTCCGTCTCCTCGCGGAGCACTACTCATCTCCCCCTTTATGCGGAGAATGAAGATGTACAGGCGCGGATCCAGAGCTCCGTTTTGGCAGGGGGGGGGGGGGGGGGGGGGGGGGGGGCGGCTCCCATTCTTTGGTGTGCACCGGGAGTCCACCCATGTCAAATTGCCTTCCGACAAGGGGGGATGGGGAGGGGTCGACTTTGTTTGGGGGGCAGGGGGGGGGGGGGCGCCCCCCCCCCCCCTTTGGATCCGCCACTGAAGATGTATGTAGGTGCATTTTAGATTAGATATATGCCATCTCATCAAACCGCGCACGTTTCAAATGCCAAAAGCATCGCTTCTTCCGCCGACAACCAAATTTTGTAAGAACTAGTTCGCGCGGCGTATGAACAAGTGGGGTCGTGTATCACTACCTCGTGGAGCGCTGAAACCGCCAGGCTAGCAGTCGTACACTGCACTGGCTGAATTTCTCATTTACAGCAGAGGCACCAGACGCCCACTGGAGCTGATTAACTTCCCGCTGTCTAAATAAAAAACACAGGCAATAAAATAAAGGAAAAAAAAAAGTTAGAACGGAGGTAGGTGTCTATCGTATATTATCCCCGGCGAAAATCGAGTCGCAATAGCCGATACGAGCCAAGTTGATTTCGAATGCTCTGCGTGCAATTCCTCCCACAGAGAAAAGACGGACAAGAAAGAGATGGTTTCTATGGCAACCGAAGTCTCGAAGACAAAACAGCACTAAACGCTAAGTGCTCGAATTTCTTTCCCAAGTTTCTTATCGGCGTATCGGTTTCGTTTCTTTCGAGTACTGGCGGGGAATTAAGTTTCGGAACCGCTAGCGTTACGCCCTTGTACACCAACGCACAGAGGTTTCGTCAGCTCTCTCTCTCATGGGGCCATTGTCGTAATACAGAGCCCGGGTCCTATTCTCACGAGGGTGCTTGGCACAATTGGGTGTTGAGAAAGTCGGGAAAAGAGTGTACTATGCTGCTTTTCAGCTGGGGATGAACCGCAGCGGATGCTACGAAAGCCACCGGAACCAATCCGTTGCCGCGTAAATGTCACGTGACCTTCAAGAAAAGGCGCAGGCAACGCGTGGGACGGACGCGTTCACAGCGCTAGATTGACTACAGGATGGCTCGTCGGTTACCCCAAAATGACGAAGCGTAGAGCAGCTCAGAATGAAAAAAAAATAATAATAATAAACAAGAGGTCGTCACAGGTTCAGCAAATTTAACTGTACGTAAAGCAAAAAAAAAAAAAAGAAAAAACTTTGATCAAACAAACGATTAAAACAACATTAGAAAAATAGATTTCGAGTGAAAAAGAAAGGGCAGGAAAAGAGACAGGCAACCTGGAAAGTTTGCATTTCCAAGTCAGATTCGGAGCAGACGGAGCGATCCTCCCAGCTTCAAGGTCACGACTTTTCATGCTAACCTGGCAACCGGGAAAAGGGGGAGAAAAAAAAATGATTTGACTGGAGACGAGGTCAGTGGGTTAAACCAAGATTCACGACAACGGATCAACGAAAGAGCGAGCGATGAAACAATCGGGGAGACAAGTGGAGGCACCCAGACCCGCTGACCCCCTTATCCCTCGTATAATCCCGGCTCTATCTTGTGTTTTTCCTTTAGATAACCGCGTTTGTTTTGATTACGATACTACAGCGTGGAAGGCCCTTTAACCTTTCCAAGTGGAGGGTCACTGACATTTACAAACACAAAACGTAAGTGTAGTTGCATTCCCGCTATCAGATAAGCCCACTCGTACCTGCATTTCGAGTAGGCTGAGGCGTGCATTTTTTGTCGATATATATAGCTTTGAGAATGTGCATTATCAGATCAATACCATCAAACAAATCACCTGATCAATTTTTTTTAATACCTAGAATAAGGCACTCCGTGCCAATATGTGAGGATGCTTGTGACAGCCCAAGTAGCACAATTTATTGGGTTAAAATTTGTTTTATATTTGGAAATGTAGGACCTTAAGAAGTCGGAAGAAGCCGTTGGTAGATTCAAACTTTTCCTTCTTTGGCCAGCTAGAGTCTGGGTACCTTCGCCCTAATTCGGCAAGCGAGTGCCGACTGTCTTTTGTATAATGTACAATAATGTACAAAATAATAAAAAAGTTTTTTTTTCTTTTTTTTACTTTTTATGATTGACCGCTCATTTCCCGAACCAGATGCCAAAGTTTCAGCACGAACCGATATTTTCTTCAAAAGTTATAGGTGATTTTCTGACAATTTCAATGGGAAAACTGGCCTGCCTATTAAAGGAGCGGTGCAACGATATTCAGTTGGAATGTTTTTCTCTCTACACGAGCTTACTGGCACTAGTGGGAGTCAAGGATACTCACACGCAACGCCATTGGCCAAGAAACTCCTTTGTTGCGGTGTAAATTCAAGGACAAAAGCGATCATTTTCATTCAATCTCTCCTTTGCAAAATTTGATGACGTAACTCGGGGATCGCAGTACACCCAAGTGACGATATTTGAATGCGGTTCATAGATTGGACCCGAGCATTGCGTGGGCACTCGACTTGGGCTCGTGACAATTGCTAGCTCCAGAAGCATTCGGGTTGTGACCCGTGTCCAATCGCTGCAACGACGACAACAGCCGAGCCATAACAATGTCTGAAACTCAGCGCGTGTCCTGCGCTTTGCCAACCCCAGCGCGTGGCTATGATCAACACTGGCGGCATATAATCGGCTCCAGATCACGTGGCCGCTTGTTCTGGCTGCGAGTTGAGGGGGTCAACGCTGCTCGTTTTTCTTAAATTTTTTTCTGGGACTTCTATTGCGTGGGGTGAAAAACGAACGCATGTTTCATAGGTCAGTAACGTTAGGGATCCGTTTTAAGCGGTATTTGCGCAAAGTACAAAAATTGTTGCATAGCACCTTTAAGTACAAAACGAGCGTGTTGGTAACGGTAATTAGACATGAGGAAGATACATAGGAAGGGGGGACGGCTTCGTTGTCCGTCCCCCCTTTCTATGTATCTTCCTCATGTCTAACTGGCCTGCCTGTTTTCGGTTTCTGGCGCCCATAGAGCACCATGTATTCGAGAACTCCGTCGGCCACCATTTTCCCATTGACATTGTCAAAAAATCACTCACAATGTTTTTTTTTTTTTTTTTTTTTTTTTTTTTTGGGGGGGGGGGGGACATTTTGTAAGCAGCGTGACCCCGGCTTTAGATTTCCCTGCTGGTTCTTCGGTTCATACGTGCCATCTTTGGCTTACTTTGGTAATTCTGTGGAGAGCCAGAAAGAAGCCATAGAAGCGCAAAAAAAAAGTACCTTGTTACTAATTAACGCCTTCAAGCAAACCCGTATTAGGTTCAAGTTAGGCCCCTATAGGATTGCCAAGTTTGTGCCAAGTTAGGCGTTTGTTGCGTAGTACAGGCTTTGCTGTACAACATAACGAAACCAAAGAACACGAGTCGTCTCGAGTCCGACCCATTGTCCCGTATCCTGGAATTGCAACATCCGTGACTGGAACTGCAATGATGATAAGTGCCGGCCTGCGTCGTAGCAAGTTGTCGGTGCAACGTGGCGACAGAACCACGTGGGGAAGTTTTCTTTTACCTATTCGCATTGCGGCCGGTTGCATTTCAGTAAGGTGATTATGATTACTAGTTGTGACTTATAACTGAGAATGTCGCGAACCTGCCAAGGTTCGAGTTCAGCCAGGTTCGAATTCTTCGACCTTGAAACGCGAAATGCGACAAACGTTCGACTGAAGTTCCACTATCGTGTGTATGCGCGTAAACTAAAAACGAGCTGGCGTGCTGCATGGAGCCTCGCACTGGTCTCCGGTAGGTGATGTAGGAAATCCAGCAAAATGAGCTTGTCACCTATAAGGGCTGGCTAGCGAGGAGGACTCCAGCATTTATCGGGTACGCTGTTTCACACGAAAAAAACTAACTAAACAATTAAAAAGCTTATACGATTAATTTTACAATGTGTGACATTAGTATTTTTCTCAAAATTGAAAGCTAACTACATTGTTTAAAATAAACTTACCGATTTTGCACACTTTCGTGTAGAAGTTAAGTATCAAGGTTAGAAAAAAAAAACAATAAACATCTGTCGGCGGAAAAAATACAAAACTAGAAAAAGCCCTCAAACACCGATTTCCGTAAATGTTAGGACTGTTTTTGTCGAAACCCTTTCCTTTTAGGCATTCATCCTTAATTTTTCGTGTGAATTTTTTTATCGGCAATGACCGTTTTTAGAGTCAAAAACGAATAACCGGAATACACCAATGTTTGAAGAAAGTAAAACACCGTAAAAATCTACGCTCTATTCCAGTCGCGCCCTCGACGGCCTCGTTTACCACACCATTCGCCCAGCAAGCTCGCTCCGCACAACGAGCGGAATAGAACTCTTTTCAAAAGTCCGCGCCAACGCCTGTCCGCCATTTCTTGCTGACGTCAGTGTCCGGCGAAGACTCGGATCCAATCACGCGCTTCATGTCCAACCAATGGCGACCGCAAATGTTTCTCGATGGACTTCTGAAAAGGGTCCATCGAGTACGCAGTCACTACAGCATATACCAAAGCCATCGTGATGTTGACAACAATTAGAAGAGCGTTGCGCCGCGACCCAAAGCGGCGCAACGCAGCACAGCGCAGAGCAATCCGGCGCAACGCGGTTGCCGCATGTGTGAACCAGCCTTTAGACCAAGCTGTACTGCGTCTAATTCGCATAATAAGCTGCAGGACCCGCCACACGTCCAGACCATTAATCGAAATGTCCGGACGTATAAACTGTGGTCTGCGCTGTGTGAGAATCGGAGGGAGAAGACTGCATTGGCTGCTTGGATGAAGACTTTCGTCCACTTTGAAGACCGCGAGTGCGTAGAAAGCGCCCGGAAGCGTTTGCATCTCCTTTTATATTTCCCGGGCGTTATTCGAGAGTGTTAGGGAACCGTCTTTGCGCATCCGATATACGGTACGAACTGCGCATATGGGAGTATTCTATGGTATAGCGCATGCGCAGTTCGCACCGGAGGGCCCACCGTACTGTATTCGGTTGTGCAAAAAGGGTTGGTTCCCTAATTAAGGGGGGAGGCTGGTCTTTAACTTTGTGTTTTTTATCTTTCATTTATCGTGCTCAAATTAAGTATACTGATGTATTTCTCAGTGGTGATTTCAAATATGCAATTAGTTTTCAGATAGCTTTATTACATCCTGAGTTATCAATAAATTAGTCATTTTAATTAGGTCCTCTTTACGGGTCGTTAGCGTAAAAGTCTTCAGAATATATCAGAAATTTTTATAGAATTGCGTTCCCCCAGACATGTTTTGTGCGGTGATGCTATTTTTGTTGCTTTTTATCTCATACAATAATTTTAATTAATTACTCTTAAAAAGATATAACCTCCCGTTTTGTGCAACTTGGTTGCAGATGCGTTTTACCAATGTAACATAATTAGATCAGACTTAAAATAGCATCACCGCACAAAACATGTCTTGGTAAATGTAATGCTATAAAAATTTGTGATATATTGTGAACAATTTTATGGTAACGGCCCGTAAGGAGGACCTAATGAAAATTACAAATTTTTTAATAACTCGGGATCTAGTAAAGCTATCTGAAAACTAGTTGCATATTTGAAATCACCACTGAGAAATACATCAGTATTCTAAATTTCAGCAGGATCAATTAAAAATAAAAAACAAAAAGTTAAAGACCAGCCTCCCCCCTTAACTCTCTATTTTAGTGTACATCAGATACGGTTTCGGTGCAAATGATCTTCTGGTGAGCGGTTCGTTGCACGTGCAGAGCGCGGCACAGCTATAGCTACCAATCGCTCGTGTAGCTTTTCCCCTTCATTTCTAAGCCTTAAAAATGCGATGCTCGAGAATGTCCTGTGCGAGTAAATACGCGGAAAAGAGTCATGTCGTGTTGGTGCAAACTATGTCGCGCACTATACGACAGTATTTAGAACATTGTCAACGAGCAATTCATTTGCGCGTCACACGCCGATCAAGAACGCAACGTAAACCTCTGCCATTTTTTTTTTTTTTTTTCCGTTCTGCAACATTATTTTTCCGCTGTTAAAAAAAAAAGTCGCCTGCAAAAAAAAAAAATAAAATAAAAAAAAAGCGTGTGAACAAAACATTACATAGATGTAAAAACAAGTCTGTTGACTTTCAATTGACGAGACGGGCCATTTTCAATCAATAAGGAGTCCATGAAAAGACCAATTAAAATTTGCAATTGTTTTCCCAAAAAACTCGCAACTTTCTTTTTTTTTTTTTTTTTCTTCATAGAATGCTTGTTTTGTGGTCTTACGCCAGGAATTGGGTAAAGGGTCGTTCTAAGGATACGTATACCAGTTGGCTGATTTGACACCAGACAGAACATGATCGAAAAATGGTGAAACAAGACAGTAAATGTGCGATGTAAATAGAAGCAAAAACAAAAATTGACACGTTTTGCTCGTTTTTGCGTTAATTATCGTATCTTTTCGGTCTCGACGAGAATGGCAGTGAAAGGGACGACCTCGGTCAATGATAACTTGTCGCGAAGAATGTGGGGAAGGTGGCGGCGATATCACGCGTGCGCGTCCCATTAATCGTCGCGCACCTCGAGGTAACGAAGGAGGTGATCACAACCTCGATATACACACGGGGAAGTGCACGCGGTCGCCACGATTGTATCTCAGTGGCCCCACGCTCGTGCGTTTCTCTTCTCGGTCTTTGGTTCGAAGCCAATGCCGCCGAGGTTGGAGGAGCGATGTCCCTGCGGCACTATAGAGCTGCGCGCCGTGCGCACCCGTGCCACTGGCCTCGAAACGCGGGACACTCGACATGTGGACACATTAAAAGAAGGAGGAAAGTCCGTGACGGTCTCCCCCGTTTCTGTATCTGGGATGAAGATGGGTATAAATAATGGCTGCTCGTTGATTCTCGCTGTTCGTGTGTCGGACTGCATTCGAGCGCTCTGCAGGAGGGTGTTGTGGTTTCACTGTTGCAGACTCCGTTTTCCTCCTTTTCTTTTCATTTTTTTTTTTCTTTTTTTTGTAAAGATTGACCCGATAAGTTGTGTCGAGTGTGAGCTAGGACTGCGACGACCTTCCATGAGAATCCGGTCTTCGTTTTCCCCGGAAATTCGAATTCATACAGGTGCGCGCTAGGGGCGCAAAGCGATATTCAACCTGCTCCGAACAGACGGCGTTGCCAGCAAAATATATTCTCGATGCAGTTTTCTTCTTCATCTTGAACGGTATAATAGAACGTTTTATAAACAAACGAAAAAATTCCTCTAAGGTTGTTTCATGACCCCAAAGTGGGGAGTCATAGTGTTTTCCTGCGTATACGCGTAACATATACACACGCGGTGTATACGGCTGCGCATTTGATTTTAAACAATCTTTATCTCGGGGTTTTTAGGCAGCGTCCGTGTAGGAACACAGATGCGAGCGCGCGTATTTCCTCGCGCGAGTTCCTCTCGAGCTAGCAACGCGAAGAGGTTCGCGTTGCTATAGGAGGTATTCTCTGGACGCCATATTTGAGGGCGATGTTTAGAGCGCATGCTCAGAACGAGCTCACATTAGTAGCCTGCCAAGACCGGCAACCTTGATGGTGCTCAATGCACGCTCCAAAAGGACTGCGGAAGCTCGCCGTCAGCACGCGCTCAGCAGCAGCGCACACGGATATGGCCGCCAGTGAATACTATACTTCGTTTCAGCTTCGGTCCAAACGCAGCCGATGCTACAAGCGCGAGCATGTGGCCCAGACCAGTGGTTGCACTGCACGAGAGCGCGTGCTTCGCAGGGATGCTGAAAGCCCGGAGCTCGCGCTTGTAGCTTTGGCTGCGTCTGGACCGAAGCTGAAACGAAGTATAGCGGGGGCTCGTGCCGGCTTTTTGAGCACGGATTGAGCATACGCGTCCAAAGAGCCCGCAATCCACGGTTGACGCTGCATGCTGACGACCATATACCCTCCTCTCTACTCACAAAGCCTGGCAGTTCGACGACGGAGCCGTAGAGTGCCCGGTCGCAGATTTGGAAACACACTTGTTCGATCGGAAGAAGTGTGTTTCGGCGTGTCGCCGCAGCGGGGCACCGGTCACGTGACTCTCCCCTCATCCATCGTCTGCCGCTCCCCCTTTTCCATTTCGGCGGCCACCTCTCGCAGCGATCTGTCAGGCTTTGTCAGTATATAGGAGGCTCTTAAAAGTCCCTCCATAAAACTCGCGTTTCGAGTTTCTGAAACCAGAATCCCACTGAGCGAAATAAACAAAAACCAACCGACACCGACAAGCCTGAAACACGTGCAGCATGCACACGATGGTATACCTTTGGCAGGCTTGCAGTCTTTCGGCACAGCACGAGCGATCACGAGACTGCTAAGGATACCTTCTCGTGCATGCTGCACGTGTTCGAAGTTCGTCGGTGCCGGCTGTTTCTGTCGCTTCATATTGGGACTCGGCCATTACAAGTACCGACAACCGATGCTGCGCGAACGCGCGGAGCAGGCGCAGCGGGCGATTTCTGCGCCGCCATTTTGTTTCCAGTGGTAGCTCATTTCGGTGCTGCGCCCCCGTTCACTTCCAATTGGGCTGCACGGGGCATGCGCGTCGTCCGTTGGCTCATTCGATGCTACTTGTAAAATAAACACAAACACATCAATGGGACTTTACTGGTTGTACACCACTCCATCTCATAAACATATGCAGGGGGCAAAAGGCCATGGAACGAGCACGTGCTGTTTTGTGTCCGTGGACAAATATATCTCGACACAACCCTCTGGACAGCTACCGCCATCTATGAGCGACGGTGGCAACCAGACAACCGACTCCCCGGTTGCCGCCGTCGCTCATAGATGGCGGCACATAGTACAGCTCCGTAAAGCCCCTCGATAGGTTTTCGTTTGTCTTTGCAAGTAGCGCCAAATGCGCGAGCGCACGTGGCCCAGGTCTCGAGCGGCCCTTGGAAGCAAATGGCGGCGCAGCACTGAAATGAGCGGCCCTTGGAAGCGAATGGCGGCGGAGCACCCGCTCGTGGCACGTGTCTTGCGCATTTCCACAACAATGGTTGGCGGTACTTGTGAAAACACTTTTATCAAGGGGCTTTACAGCTCCGCTGCTCTTCCTTCTTTTTGCTTGCTCGTTTTCGCCGAACAAGCAGGCGGTTGTACCCAACGTCGGTTGTACCATCCAATGTATGATCCCGCACTAATTTGCTACCACCAACCGCGGACACTTTGCAGGCGCAAGAAGCCGTTCATCGAAAAGCAAAGCATCCGCGCTTCCCCGCACGGAGAAGCGGTATACCGTCTTTATGCGATGACGGAGACGTTGAGCCGCGAAATCATCGTATACACACGCGAGATGGTCGGAACCTTCTTTGCGCCAGCGGAGCTTCTGGCTCGGCAGCCGAGAGAAGCGGAGCCCAAGGCGCGGCGGCGCAATTGTGCTAATCGTCCATTAGCGGCGCGGGGCCGCCTTTCGGCAGCCGTTTCGGGGTTTGTCTGCTGCCGGGCCATGTGTGTCATTCCCGAGGCAACACGAGACGGCGGTGCGGGATTCGCGGCGCCTCGCGTCTGCTCGGATAAGTCGGGGGCCGAGGTCGCTGACCTCGGCCCGTGCTCGCTTGCTGGCAGCACTCGCGGTATACCGTCCCCTGAAGCTCCGGGCTCCATTGGTGGGCCTCCGCCGCGTTCGAACCTAGGGCGCCGGCAACAATACGAAAATGCTGCGTCATTCGTTTTTTTTTTCTTTTTTAGCGAGGGATTGTCAGAAACGATGCTCTCACGGTCACACATTGATGCATAGGCATAAACAAACAATATGTAGGACGATTTCATTACCCATCAAACAGACTCACACTGGCTACGTTTACATGGATGCGACAGCGGCGCATCGGATCCAGTTAGCGAATCGGATCCACTTTAACCACTACGTTTACATTGATTCGGATCGACCAGCAACGGCACCTGGTGTCGAAGGTCACAACGCAAACCTCGTGACCTTCAGATTGTTTCCGAGGTGTCCGGTTTGCCTGGCGGCAGGCAAAGCAAAGCTCCCGTAATCCCTCGCTCGAGCACTCGATCCGATCCGCTAGCGTATACATGGACACTCTCGATTCGGATTGACCATCTCAAACCACCCCGTCCCAGCGGATCGGATCGGATCCGATCCGATTCGATCCGAGCTGTTTACATGGACCGATTCGATTCGTTAACTGGATCCGATGCGCTGCAGTCACATCCATGTAAACGTAGCCACTGTCACGTGACGATCACGGCCGTAGAGCGTCATTATTACAAGTCCCATTATTACTGCGACAGCAGTTAGCAGAACACTTCGCGGGTTTCGCGCCGTCGACCGCGCTCCACATCGACGCGGACCATTTTCGGCACTCCGCCAAAAGATTCCAGACGACACGACTCTGACGTCACTCCGCGCATCACGTCACCTGTTACCTGGCGTCGGCTGGGACCATGGCGTGACAGTTTCATGTCAAGTCACGTTGCACAGTGACGCCACGTGACTTAATGATGTCAGGTGATACTGTGAGTCACGTGACATTCAGAGGTCTCACGACACCATGACGGCACGCAGAAACATAAACATGAGACTGCTGATAATGGGAACAATAAAAACAAAGCGTTTTCGCTAATTATGCCCGAAAGGTTCTCGGGCGATAAGCCAATAAAGCTATAGGTGGGTGTTGAGCAGCCGAAAACACAACCACGGGCGTGAAATTAGGTGCAGCTACACTCCTAAAAATTAGTGCGCAATTTTGGAAGTGTTCGTCAGTGACCACAAGGCGGTGTTAGTTCGTGTCCAATAGCGTTGCTTAAGACGTTCGGGCATGCCACACCGACGGGGAACGGTTCATGCATACGCATGCAGTTTCGTCGTTCCCTACATTTCAAACTTGGGCGGGCGAGATTTTCGAAGCGTTGTTCGATTACCACAAGGCAGACCTAGTTTGTGTCCAATAAGATTGTTCATCAGGTTCACGAAATGCTCTCTACATAATAAACCCTCATCGGTTCGAAAACTCTCGAATTTTCGTCCGGTGTTTTTAATTATGCAACTTTAAAGTTGATTGAGTCCTTTTGCTCCCAAATGACACCTTAGCGGCTCCGACGTCGCACCTCAGTTGTCGCAGTGTTTCACCTTACGGGTTGCGTAAGCGCCCTGACTTTGTTCTCCGCTTCCAGTATACACACATCTGGAAAACTGTAGTGGATCCGGTACGCAGAGTACCTCATAAAACAAAAAAGTCGACGTGAAAAAAACATTTTTCGCCCACAATGTGCGAAGAAACGAAAGCGATGGCTGTAACACGGTCGCACAATGCGGGTGGAATGGTGCCATCACGTAACTGGGGACGGAGGTGCGACGTGGGTAATTCTCACAGCCGTCGTGGCTGGCGTCGTGGATGCCACGGACGACCGCC
Source organism: Ixodes scapularis (assembly GCF_016920785.2). Lineage (NCBI taxonomy): Eukaryota > Metazoa > Arthropoda > Arachnida > Ixodida > Ixodidae > Ixodes > Ixodes scapularis. Next base: position 47,523,358 of record NW_024609880.1, on the reverse strand, counting down.
ACGAGTGCTCGGTGATCCGTAAAGTAAGAAAGCTAAGCGCGGTGGAAGTTTCTAAAACCATCTAATATTACGCGTAGCAGCTGGATACTGCCAAAGTGGGATTTCGCATAACGCGAGTAATGTTTTGAAAACAAGTCTTTCAAGCAGACGACAGGAAGACTCTCCCTTCGTCGCGTCGTTACTAGCGGGATGCCGGGGGCTGCCCGCTCTTCCCTCTCGGCGCTGCGCGGCCGACGGGAAAACCCGACTCTTCCCTGGCCTCGCGCCGAGAGCGAAGAAAATTAAGATTTTTTTTCCCCTTCTTCGCGCGCGCGGCGACGACAACGGACGAGGTCAAAATCGATGCAAAGTGTCGCCCGTAAAGCTATCGCAAAAAAAAAAAAAGTCTCCACAACATGTTGTTTACAAAGTTGAAAAAAATTGGTAAACTATAATTTGACGCAACGTATAAGAGCTGCAGGAAACTCCCCGCCCTCATATTCCAAGGAAGGAATCGTGTTACGCCACCCAATTGGAACGCACCGTTTGCCTGACGTCATGACATTCCGTCTGCCCCCCCCTTTAAGAGATTGGTGCTCACGAAATCAAGGCTCAGCGTGCCAAATGCCCCTTTGGCAAATTAAACGTTAAACAAAGCTTTTTTTTTTTTTTGGTAAGGGGTCATTACGTTGCAATAAACTATAGAGCGTCGTTTGCGTGATCACGTGCCAGATGTCACTGTCACTGCCAACTATGAGACACGCAGGGGGTGGCTGAGCTCCGAGCGTCTTATCATTATCGCTCGGCAACCGATGAGGCTGCACCATGAGCCGATAAGAAGGCCGAATAAATAGATTACGAGGCGAGAAGCGTAATCGTAACAAACACCACACGTTTCTAAAGCTGCAGTCACACTGTTACATAATTTATAAAATTGAACAGGGTGTTCGCTATGCGCCGAGAAACCGGTGGAGAGAAGGAGGCGAGAGAAAGCGGGAAGCTCAGAACGCCGAGTTCTCATTGGCTGATTGAGAAGAAAATAGTGGGTAGACCTCGAGGCATCTAGCCATTGAGGCGGACCCACTATCCTTTCAATGAAAGCCAATCGGAGCTCAGCGTCGTCCTGACGTCACCGCAACTCCTGCGCATGAAGCAGACGACTTGCTCTCCCAGTGATTTCCCTACACCCTCCCTACGGAGGTGCACTCCCCCCTTGTTTTCCGAAGGCACCCCCTTAATTCATGACGACTTCTCTATTCTCAATGCCCCCCACCCCCAAAGAAAAAAAAAAATTAGACATCCACTCATTTCAATTCCTGAGGAAACCCCTGTACTCCCCGCATATCACCGCCCCTGCCCCGTACGTTTTACCTAATCTGCAGACAGTGTTTTTTTGTTTTTTTTGTACGACCAACGCGACGGGACAGTCGTGCGAGGAAGCGACACGCCTCAGACGGTGTCTTTGCACGATGTGGCAGTGTGATGGCGGCTTGTGAGCGAGCATAATAAAGTAAAACAGGAAGGCCGGTCTCTCTAGGCCAATCGGCCGGAGGAATTTCCGGAACGACGGCCGGCCAAGCCCACGTCTGTAAAAAAGAGGTCGCCTCAGATGAGCAGACCGGATGCGGCGTCCGAGGCGGTTTCCATTCTTCGCGAATGTCCGCCCGCCAGACGGACCCAGCCCCGCTCCAGATGCTCGCGCATTCTGACGAAACCCGATTCTGTCAGGCACGTCCCGTGATTTTAGCACAGACCTCACGGAGAAGAATAAGTTTCATTCCGCTCATTTGCATGAGACAGCGCGCTTACAACGCCCAATCCTCTCCTAAAGGGGGGACGTCTTGCGTCCGAGAGCGCATGCGCACCTCCAAGCAGTCGTACGGCGCCGAGACGCCGGGTTTACCGAGACGGCTGCCTCGATTGGCGCTCGCGGGAAGCCCACGACGACAGATGGCGGCAGCCACCCTCCCACTTAAAAGGGGGGGGGGGGGGGGGGGGGGGGGGGGGGGGGGTACCAGGGGCTGCGGGGCATCCAGCCGTTCCAACAACGCAAAATCTGCCCGCGTGGCCCGCGTCAAGGTCAATGTATATTTTTCGGATTGAAGTGCATTCCCCTATGGTTTAAGCTCCGTGCATGCGTTCCTAACTGTGACGCGGAGTATGCGCTTGTTCGCCATGCGAAGTTGAAAATCACTCCGGTTGTATAAGGCCGTGGGGGACGCGGGCCTGGTGTCTCAGGTTGAGGAGTTTGGAGCAGTAGCTTCCAGACCGAATTTTGCGACTTGTCGCCGAGTCGCCCGGCGGCGCCTCGGAAGTGACGAGAGTGCGCCTCGCGTTTGTTTACATACGGCACGCCAAACTTTTGTGGGAGAAGCAACCAACACGTACGCTAAACGCCTCGGTTCGCGGTAGCGGCCGTGGATACAGACACACGGGGGTCTCTGCGGTGGCTCTGGTCAGCGGCGGCCCGTTACTTTACAAGCGTGGCGCCCCGATTAGAACGAGCGGCCGAAAAAGAACTCGGTCTGGCAGCAAATCCCTGCCACTTCTCGACAGGTATGTACTGCGACGCGGTAGCTCGAGCGAGTGCACGCCGAGGTAGCTTCTTCTTTGTACGGTTCCGGAGGACCCAGGTCAAGATGACGAGCCTTGTTTCGTGTGGCAACGACGACGCATGTGCTGCTCTGAGACAACGAAAATGGAAAAGCAGCGAAAGGAGAACCCGAGTTGGGGCGGGGTGCACTGAACCAGTCTTGTACACGTTACTAAAAAAAAGTAATCGATTACAATTACTATTACTCTTGGCTAAAAAGTATTCGATTAGATTACTTGATTACTCGACGGCAAAGGTAATTGGACATTACTTAAAGAAGTAATCGTTACTTTTCCGATTACTTCATTGTGTGAAGACACATCTTTAGCGCTCATTACAATGAACCACTTCCAACCTCTATTTCACATTTGCACAAGTATTGAAGAAGAAAAACTGGCTCCCTCTTCGTGGTCGTTGCACCTTCACAATGCGGACACAAGCATAGAATTCGTTTGAAGACGTTTAATGATTTGTGCGTTCGCCAGTGTGTGTGTGTGTGTGTGGGGGGGGGGGGGGGGGGGGAGCGGAGGGGGTTCTGGATCTTGTTAAGCTTGAGCAAGGGTTGTGGCTCAAAGTTTGCGTCGCTCATTTTATTATTCACATGTGTATGAGCTCGCATGTTATACAAAAGAGCAGCAGCTCCAGAATTTAAAACGGATCATTTGTAGTATCCATTAGCGGCAGAGATCGCCCCGACCACTTTTCAACTCGAAACATCGCTTGTCACAAAGACCACATAGGGGAAATGGGGAAATATTTCAACTGCCTTTGTTATATTTTGCATCCGCTTTAGGCATTCTTCGGTTCTAGTAGGGTGCCTTCATGTCTAGAGTGCCTTCATCATGAAGGCACTCTAGGTTCTGGTTCTCCTACGGGCTGCGAGTAGGTACCCTAAGCAGGATTTTTTTTATTTTTTTTTATTTCTATGTGTGTGTGCGTGAGGGGGCTAGTTTGAACCAAGGACTCACAAAGCTACATTCTGCTTCCTCAAGCTTCGCCCTGAATGGCCTTTGTCACGCACTGTGGCTTCCCTGGGCTTCCTACTCCCAGTCCCAGCTCAAAAAAAAAAAAAAGAAAAAAAAAGCGGACATTTCACAGAAACTGCACATAGAAAGAGATTGACCTCGTTTCCTACAGCTCTGCAAAAATCTTTTTTTCCGTTAAAAAAAAAAAAAAACGTATTTTATTTTGGTCATTTCATAAAAAAAAGGCGTTTACCCGCGGGGGGAGGGGGGGGGGGGGGTGTCCCGTGAACAAAATGTAACGGTTACAAGTAATTTTATTACTTCAAAAAGTAATCAGATTACTCTTCTGATTACTGCTTAATAAAAGTAATCAGCTGATTACAAAATTACTCCAAAAAGTAATCGATTACAAGTAATTTGATTACTTGTGATGCGTACGGTACAAGTCTGCACTGGTTATGAAAGCGACGGCGGCTCCCGACGGCGGCTCTCGGGAGCCGTCGTCGGTTCGACGGCGGCTCCCGAGAGCTGCTGAGAAGCGACACACCGTCGATCGCCCGCAGTGTGAAAGTCGGTGGTCGCTTGTCGCATGTCGCTCGCGCGGCTGGTGCCGCTAGTCGCCAGCGTGAACGTGACCATGGGTCAGAGTGCCCGCAACGCAAAGCAGCTCTTGGTTTGACTCTATAGCGAGCACGACCCGTTGCGCCGCGCGGAGTCCAAAAAAAAAAGTGTGTGTGTGTGTGCGGGGGGGGGGGGGGGGGGGGGGGCAATAGTATCTGCAATACACACTGTGTATTCCAGGTATACGCCTCTGAGTCTGTACGGTTTACTCAGCAATAGACTCTCATCCCGGTTTCTTATTACAACGAGTTCCATTTAGAATTGACATCGATATCCTATCTCAAAATGTTCACCTTAAACGATCTGTACGTCTCCAAGGCTGTTTTAGACTGCGTACATGTATTACACATCCTCTTGCCCTGACCCGCCTCCTATTTCCCACTATACTTCATGCCTGGTATAGCAACCCCAATGCCCTATTCCCCACAACGTCCGCATTTCTGTCGCCCTTAGCCGTTACACATTGTTCATATTCACTGAGGCATTCTACACTCTCTCTGCGCTTACCGACTCTCTCAACCATAAACCATTCCCATCTCGAGTTCTTCACGCTCGTCATCATTAAAAATAACAGCTTATGAGCACCACCAAGTGGCACAAACCGCATGCGAAAAAGTACGGTCTATATTCGTTCGAGCGCAACCACACAGCCGATATTCAGACTCAACTCTAACCCCCCTCAAAAATAACTAAATAAATAAATAAAATAAATCACTTCGGATTTTCTAGTTTAATAACGACAACGTTAATACACGGAAGGAAAGAAAAACCGCAGCCGTATACACCCTAACAAAGCGGAATAAACCAACCCCCCGAAACGGTGGGGCTCCTGTCGGCGGCAAACCAACCGGTCCGGAAAAAGAACCGTTACACCCCGTTCACTCCTCAGCTGACAGTGCGGTGGAGGCTACACCGGCTCTCCGGACCAATCAACCGCCTGCCTTTCGTCACCTGACCCGCGTTGGCATGGGCGGGAACGTGAACACGTGACGGTAGATGGACGCACGACTCGTCCAACAAGCACGTAGCTTCCACCGCACCAGCTTAGGCATGAACGGAGTACAGACGTTGACAGGAATTCGACCGCGCACAACGACGACCTCGGTCTATAGGGTTCCAGTTCGTTGACGCGCGACACTCGTTTCGAGTAGCGGTACACATATACGTACTAACGATGCGCACACACATTCGAGATAGGGATGCAAATAAATGAAACGTGTAAAAATTACGCAAGCCAGAGCGGAGATGCAGTATACAAAAGCGTCGGGCCCAGGTGCACCCGGGAAATTGCCCCCGATCTCGATTCTCTACCATCTGCATAAATACGCAACGATAATATACCTCGGCGTCTGCGTTGTATGCGATGGCAGATTAAGCCCTCTCATCGATCAATGCCCAAAAAGGAAGCAACGTCAACAACAAGTAACCTGGCGAATCGGGTGAGGAGCCATACACTTAATAATGGCGGATTTCTGTCTTTTTACACTTTTTCGTCCTAACCTGGAGGATCATCGCCTCAAACGCCACGACAACACCAGAACCCGAAAAACTCGCGTGAAGCACACGTGAAGCACATTTTTCGTCTATATGTTTGCATCAAATATAGTATTGTATAAATCAGGCTTCTGCATTCGTTTGTACTCGTCTCTGTACGCTGTGTAGTTGTAGTCCAAATTTTAGTTGGTTAAATATTGTTTAAAACTGTCGCCAACTGCACGGAGCTGGGACCTTTGTCAAGCTGCTCTTTAGCAGCTTTTTGTCCGAGACTTCGAGTCCTTGTTGTCACGTAAAATGTGACAACAAATCAACTTGATTTGATTTGAGGTCAGCTGATTTGTTTCCCGAAGAATTCATCCTTGCAAAATACATAATAAAAAAAGAAGAAGAAAGAACTAAACGGTGCAGATATGTGGTCGGCTTGCCTTTCTCCGATTGCTAACAAACAGCTGGCAAAAGCATCTATTAAGTTCGAAAGCATTATCATTATTTTTAATGAGACACGTCTACGCCACAGACCTATAGATCATGTTAATATGGACAGCGGAACTTCTTTTTAACGAAACACGAAGCTAAAGGAGTGGACAATGACAACACTCGTTTATCTTCGTGTTCCGTAATAAAGAAAAACACAGCCGTCCACATTAAGTTGTTATGTTCGTAATTCGTTCTTCCGCGTCCTTAGCGGCGAATACAGCAGTCTGATTGACCGCCAAGTTATAATGAGATGCTCGGGGTGTGCAAGGAGCATCTCATTATCTGCACGCACTTGCACGGCGTCTATGGTTTCCGTTCGTGACGTCACGACCAGAATTTGCGTCACCGTGACGTCATGAGTTATAGGATCTTGACTACCCATCACCTATTGCGAACTACAAGCGCGATTGCGTGTGTAAATATAACAACGAAAGCTTGGAGTCGTCTCATCCTTAAACCAACATCATCACAGCTGACAGTTTTAGCATTGCGCCGATTTCCATCCATGAAAGAAAAATTAATACAAATAATGACGCCACCGTGAGCGTTTGAACAGTCGCGAATTGCGATCACAGTGACGCTTTTGGTCGTCGCTATTTTTTTTTTTTTAATAGTTTAACGAAGGCCTGTGATTTACACCATGTATGTCGGAAATTTCTGTACAAGTTTTCTGTCATAATCATTCCTGCATATTAAGAGCGCCAGGAAGATAATAGACCTATTGCTAAATTACCCGTGTATCAAGGAGAATGCTGGGAGGTCTACACTCCAAAAAAAGTCTGTGCGTCTACTTTCCCGCACAACACTCGGAGACCCAATCACCGCAAATCACGGAGGCAGCTCAGCGAATGACGATGCGGAAACATATGTTCAGACCAGAAGACGCAGTCTGAGTTGTGACATTAAGCAATGCAAAACGTCACTCTTGCATTGCTTAATGTCACAACTCAGACTGTGTTTTTTGGTCTTAGCATATGTTTCCGCATCGTCATTCGCTGAGCTGCCTCCGTAAGTTGCGGTCACTGGCTCTCCGAGTGTTGTGCGTGAAAGTAGACGCACAGACTTTTTTAGAGGGTATGTGCCGCACGTGATGGCGTCTGCAGCAGTAACTGTTCTAAAACAACCCCCCCCCCCCCCCCCCCAAAAAAAAAAAAAGGTATTTTGCACGCGTGTTCGTTAACGCCATATTTTGGTTATTTACTTCGATTCTTTTTATACTGGGAAGGCGAGCGCGTGCGGCCCGTATACCTACATTCCCAGCATTCTCCTTGATGCTTGCGTAATTTAGCAGTACGTATGACCAAAACACGTGCGTATAGAAGTCACTCAACTTTCACTAAACGCGCTAAAGACGCCCTTTTTTTTTTAAATTAGAATTCACGCGACAAGCGCGTTACAAGAAGAAAAAAAAATAGATTAAATGAAGTCACTTTCTGACGGACCGACTTTCCTTTTTAATCCAACCTTCATTTGCCACCGACGACCACGTTGTCCGCAAAAACGACTTCCGGGATGTGGGACGCGGAATTGAATGAGCGAGCACGGCCCCGCCCGGCCCCTCCAAAATTTATTCCACTTCCGGTAAGGTCCCCGATGAGACTTCCTCCATTAAAGGCTCCAACGGGACCACCGGCCGGTCGACTGTCTTCGAGTCGCCGCCTCGATTTATTAATAACGGGGGCTCGCGCGACACCGCCGACCCTTGTAAAACGACACTGGAGACATTCGTAAGGTATTCTTTTCGTACGTCAGCCGCGACTGCAAAAAATCACGCGTCTTAAATGCAAAAAAAAAAAAAAAAAAAAAAAAAAAAAAATAATAATAATAAGGAGAATAATTGAGAGTTTGTAAGTTACACAATGAGACTTTAAACGACCCACAAACAGGAAATATCCGTCATTTATTGAAGAGGAAAGCAGTAGCTTTCGAGGGTATATTATTGGATTGCACAAAGGTGTCAATGAAACTACTTATTCTGTTCTTTCATTTCAAATTATTCGCTCATAATTTGAGAATGTCAAACAAGAGTAGTTTGAAATACTTAATATAAAAAAAAAAACAGCATCAAGGCACCTGCAAAAGTATAAATAATAAGTTTAATATGCAACGGGTCGTCTGAGCTTTTAGAGGTTAAAATATATCTATTCGCTTCTACATGATCTAGAAAGCGGAAATTCCATATTCAGAGGCTTTCAAAGACACGTGGGTTACTCAAATAGACCACCCGTCTCGTTCCCCGGTGTGCAGCCAATGCAGCTTGATTTTCAACGGCCTGCAAGTTACAACCCATTCAAGATTGCTGCCAACTGTTCCTATGCGGGGATGCAATAGTAGGTGGGAACAAAACCGGCGTATTTCATGTATGATATGTACGAGATAAGAAGGTACGTTCGCTTAAAAGGCAGAACTTGATCCCCCTAAGGGGTAACCCTCCTCCTCAGGCCCTCCTACAGGGTGCAAATCGCAGTAACTCCCACAAAAATTTATATATATATATATATATATAAAAAAAAAACAAAAAAAAACACGGAGCAAAACCGGCTACTTTCCTAAAGGACTAAAGACTAGGGCTGGGCGTCGATTGAAACTTTAAACCCGATTAATTGCTACCCTTTAATCAAATAATTAATCGATTAATCGATTGCGTTAACAGTTAGGCACAATATCTAAAAAAAAAGTCAAAATGTAATGTTTTTTTGTTTTGTTTTTGGCCGGAAAAAAAAGGGGGGGGGGGCATGTTATCAGTGACGGTATGCTTATAGCTTCATTTGAAACAGAAAGACGTGCCGCATTCTTATGTAAACCGTATGTTCGCTCTGACGACAATAGCATGAATGCTTAATTGCATTGTCGTAGAGTACAACTGCTAAAATGGATAAATGCGCCGAAAGTAGTTAGCAAGCATTTTTCCTCCGTCGAAATTTCTAACTCAGAAACAACACAATATACAATGTACAGGGCGTCACAAAAAAAAAAGATTTACAGTGTTCTTTTCACCGCAAAATAAACTAGGCATCGCCGAACGCTCATTCTCCGCCCAAAGGTAGCGCTAGAGGTCACAACCAGATGCCAAAGTTTCAGCCCGATCCAATACCTTCTTCAAAAGTTATAAGTGATTTTCCGAAAATTTCAATGGGAAAATGGAGGCCATTTTTGCCCGCTTTCGGTTTCTGGTGCCCTTAGAGCCCCATGTATTCGAAAACGTCTTCTGCTGTCATTTTCCCATTGAAATTTTCAGAAAATCACTTATAACTTTCGATTCAGGTATCGGATCGGGCTGAAACTTTGGCATCTGGTTGTGACCTCTAGCGCTACCTTTGGGCGGAGAATGAGCGTTCGGCGATGCCTAGATTCTTTTTGAGGTAAAAAAAAAGAATGTGTAAATTTTTTGTTGTGACACCCTGTGGAACCGATAAAGAAAAAAATATATATTTCACCGTGACGAACGCATTAATTAAATCAATAATCGCCTACCCATATACTACGTACTAGTTACCCCCTTCTTTGTATGGAGTCTGGGAGACCTTTACTACTTGTTTCCGCGCTTAATTTACCCGTTCGCTAGCGAGACAAGAAAGCAAACACATGCGTGTGTGTACATACATACCGTTCGTTTTAAGTTTAGACACGCGGAAGTTGGCAGTGTTCCCAAACGGTCGAGGCGAGAACGCGATGAAAGCAGAGACCCAGCCAACTCCGACTTGGTCCATGACCGCGCCACAACAAGGGGGGGACTTCTCCGCACCACCTTTGTGCACTCCGGTTACTAGAAGTCACCGACATGTTAAGAAACGCAGGGCCGTGGCGTGTCCCGTGCATCTCATTATCGCTCCGCGGCCAGTCAGATTGCGGCATTCACCGATAAGGACGCCCGGGAACCAATCACGAAGCAGGACGCGTGAATTAACATAATAAGCCGCGCCCCTCATTTCTTTAACTGTCAGTCTACGATCGAAGGTAATGTGAATAGTTGCTTGTGGCCGTTGGGGATGGGGTAAATAGAAGAACAGCAAAGCCCAACAACGACCCGTAAAAAAAAAAAATAAAAAAAAAAAAGTTAAACAATAAAATGAAGGCGCTAAAACTTAACCAAAAAATCTCCTAAAAAAAAAAAAAAATTAAGGTAAGGAGCAACGAGACGTGACAGCTGTGTTTGGCACTCAATGCCCTGGTACTATTGCCTTATAAAGGAAAGAAGAAAAAAATGAAGAGGTACAAAAGATATTGATCATCTACGTTGGATACGTTCGTCGTTATCGATTATTCGTGGTTCAACCCGATGCCCAAAGATTTGGTTGAGGAGGAATTATTCATATTCTTATATTTTTTCTATGCGCGCACACTTCGCATTTTCTTTTCCTTTTAAACTAACAAAATGAAAAAAAGAAGGGAAAAAACCGGGACGTTACCGGGTTTATTTGGCGGAACAGACACTGCATGTACTGTAATGAACCGACTCCCTCCCTCCCCCCCCCCCCCCTTTCCACAAGAAACGAAGTTAACGTAATATGTACGTTTAAATATAAGACACGACAAAAAAAGGCAAAATATTCGGGATTATATATTTCAATCAGACAAGACGCAGCCGGCTTATGAGTTGTAACACACTAAAACAACAAAAATAGATAAATAAAAGAAATGGAGAGATGAAGCAAATTATGAGCAGCCGATGGCTCTTCTCCACTAATATATGACGTACATAATAAAAAAAAAAAAAAAAAAAAAAAAACTAATCGAATAAATACGAGCTGTTGTAGTGGCCCCAGCTGGTGGCGATAATTACTAACGTCGAGACATATTGTCTCACAATCACAGCGATGCAACGGATGCAACGAAAGCGACAGCCGATAGGAGATGCAACATGACACTTGGCCCGAGGAAGCCACGGAAGTGCCGAAATGTCCTAACCGCGTTAGGTTAGGGCACCGGAAGGACAGCGCGCAGTAGTGCCGTGTCCCTGTATCCGTCATCTTCGATGTCCGAGAGTTTATAAACCGAGGCACGACAGTGGCTTTAACGCAGTAGAGACGCGAGCGGACGAATGAGACCTTCGCGCGAATGCAGCTTCGCGCATGTCAGATCTTTAATAATACTTCCTACTAATAAAAAGGAAGGGAAAAAGAGAGAGCATGCAGGGAGCGACGACGGATCAATGAGTGGCGTGAGGTGTTACTGGGGGCGCTATCCGCGCACGCAGCGAAGGAAGCAAGGCTTACCTGGGTTTCTTTTTTAAAGGTATCACAGTGTGTCCGTCGTGCGTCGTGGAGTAGGAGACATCCACATTGAAATAACGGTTACGGCGAACTACGCGAAGTTCGCATCGCACACACGGATCAACCAACCGGCCGACAGCTCCGTGCACGGCCAGAGCAAAAACCAGAAAGCAGACGGACAAAAACAGCGAAGGCGACTGTTTCGCCGCCGCTCGGCGGATCCGCGAAGCTGCTAGAAAAGAAAACTAAACTCCTCGTAAGCTACCGGTGAAATTTGTAAAATTAAGCTATGTAACTTACCATTTTGTACATATCCGATTAAATACACTTCCGCGAGACCATTATGTACCATTTACGTTGGTAATTTTTAATGCGTTACGTAACGGCGTTTGCGTCTTTCTGTACGCCTTCGCAGATGGCGCTCTGTGCGGCCCAACAATGCATGTGTTCCTTTTACGCGGTTTTCGCGCTAAGCCTAAAAATGCGGTAGTTTACCGAGTTCAAAAAATGTGCTTGTTCCGTTCATTCATTTTGTTTGTGGAAGTGGTCTGAACTTGCGCAAGGTATTCCTCGCGCGAAACGCAGCTATGGATCCCAATTTAAGCGACTCGCTAGGTTACTCTCTGAGCCAGTTGAGCACGCCGGTACCCGAGCGGTCGCGCAGTCGCTTCAGCAATCGGTCTTTCTTACAACGGACTCAAGACAGCATCTCGCCTTCGTCGCGAAGAGTGTCTCCCTGGCCTCCGAGTCGACGAAATGGCAGCCGCGTTGCCGTCGCAGACACCCTCATCTACTCCACAACGGACTGTGGAACCGGCTTGCTTCGGAGGTCTGTCAACGCTAGTGCCAATCCCGGAGCGACCGATGTCACCTTGTTCACCGCCGCCGCATTGGGCAGCGAGCATCCGGCGGTTTCTGCCACAGCAGGTATCTACGCAGAGTTCATGGAAGCCTACCATTCATACGCGAGTGAGCACGACATCCTAGACCTGCTCGACAAATATGAGGCCCTGTGCGAGAAGTACTTGGCCAAGCTGAAGAAAGTAGCCGAACGAATGCTGTCCAGAACGGGTGACGCGGTGTGGCAGGAAACTCAGTCTTGCCTGACGTTGCTGACGGAAGAACGCAACACCTGGCAGCTGACCAAGGTTTTACTTCGCGACCAACTCGAGTCCGTCGAGCAGCTCGACGACGAGGAACAGATGACCGTCGACGGCGTCGGCGGCAAGGAGACCAGCGACCGCCAGATAGTGGATGCGCTCTACGCGAAAGACGCGCTCATCCGGCGCGCCCAACTGGTGGTGGATTGGCTGGAGCGTTGCGCCGCCCTCGACCACGAGTCCGAGGACCGCGTCGAGTACTTCGCGGACGTCGGCGGCTGCGCGTGGGAGAACACGCTGTACCGGTTACAGTCCCAGGGCGATGGCGGCGTCCCCAACTGTGTCAGTCAACTCGACCCGGACGCCCCCTCGCGACTGCAGCAGCCACTACACGACGAAGACCGCGAGGACGAGTGCCGCCTGTTCCGCAACGTCTTTTGCCATCTCCGCAAGGGTCAGCTGCAGAGGGCTCAAGAGCTGGCCATGGAGAACGGTCATCATTGGCTGGCCGCCGCGCTCGAAGGCTGGAAAGCCCACCACGACCCCAACTATGGCGGCCTCCTCAACGGAGCAAGTTCCTTACAGCCTGCCGAGGGCAACCCGTACAGGGACCTGTGGAAGGAGGCCGCGTGGGATGCCGTAAGCGGTCCGAACTGCTCCGTCTACGAGCGTGCGGTCTACGCCGCCCTCTGCGGAAACCTGAAGGGCCTGGTTCCCGTCTGCCACAAGTGGAAGGACCTCCTGTGGGCACACATGCGCCTCCTGGTGGACGTGGGCATCGAGCAGGAGCTTCGCACTGCGACAGAACAGAGCAGGAGTCTCGAGCCTCTGCCGCCAGGCTACCCGAACCAACGCAGGACACTGCAAGAGGTGTTCAGAGACCTGCAGGCGACTCTAGGATTCGCGCGTCAGAAAGAGCTCGGACTGGAGTATGTCGTGCAGCGCTGCGTCATCCTCAACGACGTGCGGGGCATGGCGGAAGAGATGAAGGAGTGGCTTGCCAACGAGGAACGCCGAGTGAACGTTCCAATGCAGACGGTGCGTTTCGCGGCCCACATGGTGCTCCTGGCGCGGCGGGTGGGAGGGTCGCAGGCTCCGAGCCGCGAGGCTTGTGATGCCGTCGTGCGCTGCTACGTCTCGCAGCTGGTGAGCGAGGGACGGGCGGAGCTCGTGGCAACCTACGCCGCCACGCTTCCGACTGCCGACCAGGTGTCCAGCTACGTCCGTCTGCTCAAGGACATGCCGGAGGACGACCCCGAGCAGCGGGAACTGTGCCTGACGCTTGCGAGGGAGGCTGGCCTCAACGTGCCCCTCATCACGCGCACACTGGTGGAGCAAGTCCGGCTGGCAGACGACGACTTTGCGGCTCCAGAGGAGGCGTCTGCGAGGCTGCGATCTCCGGATGTTACTCCCGAAGACCTCCGGAAGGTGGCCTCGCTCGACTGGCTGCTTTTCGACCCATCGACGCGGGGAGAGGCCCTCAAGCAGGCCAACGCGCTCATGCGGGGCTTCGTGTGCCTAGGCAAGGTGGCGGCCGCGCGCGAGGCCTTCCGGCGCCTACCTTCGGACTCCGTCGACGTGGTGTCCGCGCAGTGGCCCAGGACGACGGAGGGACGGTCAGCCGCAGCAGACGACGAGAATGCAGTGCGCGAGTTCTTCTGCTTCCAGGCGCTGCTCCAGGCGCACCAGAGCTTCCAGGACTGGTTCGAGCAGTTCCACCGCCACAAGCCCGCTCCACCGGAAGAGGTGGCCCCTGGGGCACGCTTCTCGGAGAAGGTGGCGCACGAGCACCGCGTCAGGAGCCACCAGCTGGAGCTGCAGCAGTGGCGCGGCACGGTGAGCACGCTGGCACGGGAGGTGGAGAAGGATGTCTACAACGTGCTGCTCTTCGTGGACGGTGGCTGGATGGTGGACCAGCGGGAGCAGGCGGACGACGCGCGCCGACGGCAGATGGAGGCGCTCCGGCGTCTGTGTATACCACAGCTGACGTTCCTCCTCCACGAGGCTCTGCTTGAGTCAGGGCTGGCGGCGGACTGTCCGAGATTGTTGGACGTCGTGGCGTCGGAAAAGCAGGGACTGTACCGCGAGTTCGGGCATGAAGAGCTGCAGACGTTACTGCGGAGAAGCAAGGGGGTGTCGCTGCCACTGCTTGACGAAGGACTCGATGCACTGGGCTATCCCCTGGAGTGAACGAAAGCGACGAGTGTGTTTTGAGAAAGTGGGCCAAGTCTCGACAGTTGCGCACGTCCTCGTGTGACTGTCGAAACAGACGAGAGAAAAAACTAACACTGCCACCGACACTGCTTTGTAACTTAGCTGCTGGAATTGTGTATTTTTTTGTAGGGGAAGGAGTGGGATGGGGGGTATGTTTTATTTTTATGCTTTGGGTTTTTTCGAGGGAATGTTGTTGTTACCTGTTTCCTTTTGACAAGACTGTTTTGTGTGAAGCGCGAGTTAACTCGCGTTTTTCTGCAAGTGGTCCTCGATTGTTTTGGTTATGTTCTCTCAAAAGCATTTATTTTATTGCTTCGCTCGTTCGGGAGGCGTAACTATGATTCTTGCCAAATTGTCCGGAGCTATTTGTATAGGAAGAAGACGAGACTAGGAGCGGAACCAATTGAGAAAAAAAAAATGTTTTATACTCCAGGGGAACTTGAGACTCCTCATTCTAGCACTCTGATTACAGTTGACACAAATAAATGTAAGGCTCAACATTTCCCCTGCATATTTTGTCATTGATTGAGTAATGTGATCTGAAAATGAGCAAGTTTTCAACCACTCCTCAAACTGTTGACCCAAAACTAGGGTTCCAGTTGGAGTTTCAGAGCTAATTTTTATCACAAGTTTGGCACCACTCTTATTCAATTCCATCTGCTCCAATATGAAAAAAAAAAAGAACAGCATAATATTCACTCAAGACCTTGGTAAGACATGGAAAGCCTATTCTATTAATTAGCAATGTATAAAAAGAAATGTGGGGAATCATAGCTTCCACTGTCATAAGAACACTGCTTCCTTCCTGCAAATTTGAACCGAAATGCTCCATCAATACTAACGTAATATGTCCTTTTCTTTTCATAGAAACTTTGTATATGAGAGTAAGTTAGTAGATGAGTCTGAGAGGAAAAATGTTAGCGTCAAGTGTCTAAATTCTTTTCTGTTTAATTTACAAACCTACCGTTGTACTGAAGACCAACAAAATCTCCACACCTGTGGGGATTTACGTGACTGGTACCACAGGTGCCCGGAGCTTGTGCCAGCATTTCTGACAAAGCCAATGATGAGAGTTTGCTGGTTGGTTGAGTATGAAACAAAGTCGAGGAAACCTACTACACATTGCCAATAACCCCGGCACAGAGTGTGCGCTACATTATACCTTTGTTGGATTACGGCTTTTCCATTTACACCCTGCCTACTCAAAGGCACAGGGGCTACTCAAAGGCACAGGGGCAAGAGCGTAACACAAGCAGTTGGAGGGGATGGAAGGAGCAGCCCCCCATTTACCTGGACTTTCGTGCTTCTCGAATGTCACTTTTGTTTTATCGGGGATTAGCCTGCCACTTCAAATTCATACAAAAGAGGCTTTTGTGTTCCAGGGTGCCACGAAACACTGACCGTAGCGGTACCAGTCGAGTTCAGAGTTGAGCACGTTATACTTGGGTATAAGTTAACACACTCCGTCCCAAAAAGGATTAATTTTTCCACCCTGCATGTCCCGTATGATCAGCACTTGGCTTGACGAGTTCCTTCAGCTCGACGAGATATTTGTCTCAAATGCGCATGCGTGCTAGGAAATATGGCAGATGCCTCTAAGCAGGGGCGGATGCAGGAATTTCCTGAGGGGGGGGTCAGGTGTTGGTCAACGTACCATTTGTTTAGGAACCCCCTCCCCCTCTCTCTCATTTCACACCCTAAATTTTACACACGCAGAATTCAAGAGGGGGGTCAGGACATCCGGACCCCCCCTCTAAATCCGCCCCTGCCTCTAAGCACACTCTGACCCGTTTGTGCCACACTGGAAAAAAGTGGTATTGGCTTGTGCAGTCTTGCACTGCTGTAGTGAAAGGACGAAGATGGGGAAGTGGACTCTGCCTTGCCCTTTCTATCCACATCAGCTCTAAGTTTGAAGTGGGAAGGGAAGACCCTTTCTGGTGGCTTTCATCTCCGAGACCCTACCCTTGCGCAAGTCGTGACTGGAGGACTCTGTGTTGCTGAGTGCAACTACAAGCGCATAGCATAGGACAATCGGCACTGCTATATTATCAACAACTTTCTTGCAGGGCGAGTCCTGAGCATTATTGCTCGTCTATGCTCCAAGGCCCAAGGAATTGTGGCATTGGCTGATGAGAACGTCGGAAGAATGAATTGCGAACCAAAAAGCGTGAACATAACACCCTCTGTTTCTCGACCTGTCAGCGACTCTAGGCTTCATAGTTCCCTTGATATACGCGACATACCTTTAGCATCTTGAAATGGACGACTGCCATGACATGAAGATTTCTTGGACGTGCATAGGAACCTGTGCCAAGGAGCTGGATTTGGTGGTTTCACACCGGCGCTATAGCAGCACCATTAGATAAGACACTAAGACTTTGGATCCTGTGGAAAATCCAACGACTCAACCGATTTTCTACAACAATTTGCTTTACAGAAGCATCAAGTCGGGAAGGGGCTTTTCTGGCAATTAGCTCATTAAATGGTTTCGGGTTGGACGTCGACCATGCCTTATCCTCACTCCAAGCATTCATCGCTGATTATATACACGGTTGCGAGTACAGTCACAGGGCGCCGGGCCATCTTGCTCAGTTGTAGGGGTGTACTTGGACGTGTCATAATCCGATTATGACGTGCGCCAAGGCGCACCCCAACTGAGCAGAATGGCCGGCGCCCTGTGGCTGTACTTGCAAATGTGTATTGCTTCACTCCTCTTCATATCGGCTACACCGCACAACACAGCTAGCACAAATACAACAATGCTTTTCGCACTGACGAGCACCAAATTTTACCCATCGGGTTAATGCCCTGAACGATCACTTTCTGCTACACTAGAAGTTTTGATGACAGCCTTTCAATTTGAATGAAAAATGCAGAAAACATTGGCGATTCTTGTTCGTGCTAACTGTGCCGTGCTCTGTGCTTTTGAGGCGCTTAACAAAGAAAGCAGACTAATGTTGCCAGGTACACAAATCAGCATGCCAGATTCAAACATCCAACATATTTATTTGTTCTAGTAGTAATATGTGAACGTAAAGAGAGGGACTGACTTTTCTCTCAACATAAACTCAACAAAATGTCGATGAGGTGACTGAGAAGATGAGGTGCAAATGCCATTTTTGCAGGACTAGTCTCCAGGCTGATCCTTTTGAACACTGCTCGTCTTGGGAGCTGGTCTCTTGGCCTTCTTCCTTGCCCTGCTCGAGTCCGAGGCAGGAGCCTCCGGTTGATCTTGTGACGTCTGGTCTATGGGAAAAGAAAAGACAGAATTGGACATACCAGAAACCCGCAAGATGAGACAGTGCATATTTCAGCTTCCTGTGTACATCAACTGGCTTTCTACAGGACTCTGCAGCAAAGTAGCATATAAACGTGCCCACTACTGCATAAACATTTACTGTTTATGCACTCGTGCATAAACGGCGCAGCGGTCTGGGGCTCCTGCGACATATACTCTGTTGCCACTTTGAGGACACTTCGAGGCATGGGTGGTACAGGACGCTAAACAAATTGGTCAGAGACATGTTCCAGGCACCATACTATTCTAGGCGTCAACTCTTGAGCCATGTTGTCACGGCTGGCGTAGTTTACGCAGTGCTGCAGCCCTGCACTGCTCCGAGAGTGTCTTGAGTGTCATTCGAACACGCTCTCGTGCAGAAAAGACTTCAAACGAAGCCACGCGCTCACGTAAGTAGCTTTGACAGCGTTAGAGCACTGCTGAAAATATGCTAGCTTCAAAAAAATGACACACACACACACAAAAAAAAAGTTTGACGGTATTTTGATTTGTCGATCAAACCATCATACACAGAATTACGTTTCACGAGGAACACAGTGAATGGCGACGTCCAGTCTCGGCCTTCTTGGCATGCACCGCCATGTCTTTAATGCCTTTAATGCCCAAGTCTCGCTAGAGCAACAAACAAAAACTGGCAACCCACAAACCTCAAGATTGCACAGCATGCATGAAGTGCCTTTTGATCTCTTGGTGCTCACGAAACAAGCACAGGTGATCGCCAGTCTGCCAGAGATAAATTTGCGCACATGTTGCATGTGCTCCAGGTTGGTCAGTGTCGGTCGTTTTTGTTTACTGCTCTAGCCGGGCTAGAGCATGAAGTCGGCAGTCCTTCTCTTGCACCTTTTCTTTTTCCTTCTTGTTATTTCAGAGGCTCCAGTGTCCTGGCGTCCCCTCACATGCCTCTTCTGCTTTAGAGCGCAGTTCTTAGGCGCCCGTTTCCGGCTTGAGCGGCGTCGCCGTCGGCGTAACCAAGGTCACGTGACTTCCCTGAGGTCACGTGACCCGACCCCCCCCCCCCCCCCCCCCCGATAACGTCATTGTCACTGATGACGTAACCGGCATCCGCATCGTCATCATCACTGATGACGTCACCGACATCCCATCGCCACAGATGACGTCACCGACATCCGCATCGTCATTATCACTGGTGAAGTCATCGGTATCCGCATCGTCACTGATGACGTCATCAGTGACGTCATCAGTGACGTCACTGATGACATCATCGGCATTTTCATCGTCACGTGACCCCCCCCCCCCCTCCGGTAAGTTGACCCCCCCAGTACCCTTCCCTCCTCCTCCTCAAGAGCTGCGCTCTAATTCGGCGTTACAGGGAGTTGTAAGCGGCTTTCACTTTTTGTTGTTGTTGTCCCTAACCCTCTTGGCAGCTAGCACACCTTCCACTGTGGCACGCACCGCTCCGCTCCAAAATTCGAGTTTGATTCCGTATAAATGCAACGCCGCATTAAAAGTTGACGTTTAATATAGTACAGCCTCGAAAAGACAAAAAGCTTAAAAAACAGCGACGGCATACCTTGTGCGGCTGGTTGTTCGGACTTGGCATCAGGGCTGTCGGCCTTCTTCTTCGAAGCCTTGCCCTTTTTTCGGGATGGTCTCTTGGCGGTGGGAGGGGGTGACCACTCCTCAGACGAGGAACTTGGGGAAGTGTCTACCTGCAGGGTGCCCTCCCTCTCCATGAGCTCTTCGAAACGCGTCCCTTGGCGGGTGTTGGGCTTGTTGGCAAACTGCCGTTCACGGAGCCGCTTGCGCCTCGCGCCCACATCCGAGGCGTCCTCGTCCTCCGAGCTGCTCACTCCGCTCTGCTTGCTTTGCTGCTCCTGTAGCGCCAACAGGGAAGGGAAGTTGACAGACGGTTGAGCAGAGCACAGTACACATTGAGAAAAAGTGTTGATATTTAGCTGCAAGGCTAAAGGCTGTGAGGCTAAAGGCTGCAAGGGTAAAGGTTGCGAGGCTCAAGTCTGCAAGGTTAAAGGCTGCAAGATTAAAGGCTGAGTAGAAGGTGAGCATGTCGGTTGCTATTGCACTTCATGGCAAACAATGAGATCTAGAAATTACTAATGACCTCGGTATTCAACGACTGCAAAAACAAAGAATTTACAGTTCCGAATAAACAAAGGCCGAGAAGGTCTGCTCAAAACAGTGACCTCAGGGTGCGAGGTCGAGGTGCCACTGCAAAGTAGCGGGTCTCAAAAAGTACAATACGAGAAATATGTCATAGGTTGGAGGCAGGCAGACATCAATTTCTTTTTGTCCAAAAAATGGTGTCTCTTATAAATATAAATATTCTTCATAGAGCATATGCTACACTGTTAGCGAAACTAAAATTTGTGTTTGGCATGCAGGAAAAAACAACTCGGCACTAACGGGGTTAATGTTGAGCAAAAATTTGCATTTCAAAAAACAATGCAGGAGCTGTAGGCGGGACGCTACAATCCCTACAACACTACTCGTAAGGCAATATCTCGAACGGACGGCCGTATTTCTGAAAAAAGAGGTAGAGGAACAAGGCTGAGGAGGCGCGTGACATCAACATATCTCGTCTCCTCCTCCCTTCGCTTCACCCCCTCAAGGGGGCGAGGCAGAGAAGACGCGAGGCCGTTCCCTCTCCTTCTTGACTCTTCTAGGAAAAGCAAGACGTCAACATATCTGTCAAATGCGCCTGCTTTTTTTGAAAACATACGGTCATCCGTTTGACATATCGCTGTATGAGTGATGTTATAGTGTTTGTAGCATCCCGTTGCACGCTTTTGGCCAACGTGTTTTGTGGAATCCAGTTTTTGGTTCAGCATCCCTCTAAAGAGACAAGGCCTCATTATGCCGCAAGTATAGCAGTTTTCTGCTTTGCCATCCTCTTCTTGCAAGAAATGCATAAAGGAAATAAAAATTATGTAACAAGAAAGAACATACCCCAATTGATCATAGACATTATATCCGTAAAATTCTAAATTCAGTAAAAAAAAAAAAAGGCTTTTGTAATGTAATTATGCGTATTAATGGCTTTTACATGTTTGAATTTATGATGATGCAAAAATAAGAATGTGAACGATAAATATGGCTGCCTAGAAAGCCCTGCTGAAGCAGGATTGTTTCCCAAGCTTCTATTCATCCACTGCTAGAGCTCGATCAGTCTGAATATTAAACTTAATTGTCTGTGCTCTCAAACAGTAGAAGGCCTACATAGAGGTGATACCCTAACCAAAAGACATTAAAGGTTGTTTAGAAATTATACCACTACTACATCCCAACAACTATCCTCCCTTAGTTCTAAAATTCAAAAATATTATTGATGCAGGCAATTTGTCACAATACTACAGCCTATAATATATACTAGCCATAGTTCTATTTTGAAAATTTTACTGAAAGGTGCAACTGCCACATCAACAATCACCAATTTTTTTTTTCTTTTTCTTCTGATACTAAATCTTTTTTGTTTTGTTTTGGAGGGGTGTCGTTGTCCACACGCACCCGCGCTGTGGCGAAGCGAGATAGCAGGACCGTGATGCCAACTTCCTTAGTGTCAATTCTCTGCAACGCATCGGTGACCAAAGAAAAGCGCGGGTGCGTGCGGAAAAGTGCAACTAGCATGCATGTTTGAAGACGAGAGCACGTTATTCGAAACGATGCCGCGGCAATCACATTACTGAGCAGCATGTCATTTCTTCTTATGATGGACCACGGAGGACGCTATGAGCTATATAAGCCAATCAAATCCCGCACGAGTGTCATGTGACCTTCGAGCGCAAGTTGTAAGTCTCAAAGATAGAAAGAACAAACCTCTTCCAGCAGGGCCAGCTCTTCATAGTACAGATATCGCTGATAATCCTGACACCACCGAATACAGCGTAACGACCGTAACAATGTGAGAGACATGACAGACCTTGGGTGTGTCAAGCAGCCGTCAGTCAGTGTTGGTTAATTTGTCAGTCAGAAGGAAGCAGGTGATATCGTACTAGCGATCGACGCTGTGGTGTCACACAACGCGAAGACGGCAGCGTCTTGCCGGCCTTCCTCATGTTCAGAATGTTTAAAAAGTTAGAAGGATAGAAGGTAGTAGCAGCTGTACTGGCTGTGTTTCGTATATGAGGCGGCAGCTTGCGCCACCAAGCTTCAGGGTTGGGCAGATATGCTCTAAAAGGTATAGCGGAATAAAAATACTGGGATACATGGCAAAGACAGCTAAAAAGTTCATACCGAATAAGACAAAAAAACAAGCACAAGTATTGATATTTTTTTTTTAAAATACACTTAAAAAACTCCTGTCTGTAAGAAGCAGAAATACTGGTACTGGAATACATATTTCTAAAAAAATATTATGGATGTTCTCATGCTCTTTGGACCTGTTTGGGTGCACCTGAAGGACATAGGACTGGTCCAACAAGCATGTAGCTTCCAGTGCACCGTCAGCCTAAGGGGGAACAAATTATAGGGGGTTTTCCCTGGCGGTCATAGCCGAGCGCGTGGCTGTTCAGCACATGCTGACGGCGAGCTTCCACGGGGCTTTTGCAACATTCAATCCACATCATCAAGACTGCTGGTCTTGGGAACCTGTAAGTGTGAGCTCATTCTGAATACCGTACCTTCCAGTGTAAAAGACACATTTTTTTTTTTTCAAAATTTTTGGCGGTGCGTTTTATATGCCAATTTTTACTTTGAAACTTGCGAAAAGTAAGGAGTCCGTCTTATACACCGAAAAATACAGTATACACACCCAGTGAACACTGCACTCAAATATGCCGTCTGGTGAATCCCTCTAAGATATAGCCCGAGTTTCGATGTAGACGTTTTTGCACCCAAAATAAATTTTCCACGAGATTCACATTTTGTGTTTTCCGCGGTGGTAAGTGTGGTAACGGAAGCAAGCCGGACTCAATAAAGTTGAAAATACTTTCCATCAAATATGAAAATCATATAGTTTTTGTTTCTTAATCTTCTATTCTTCCTGGGCAAAATCATATGAACCTCTATATCAGTTTTCTGCCCTCCCAACTGAGGAGACCCCTTGCCTCAGCCTCCACGTGCTTGGCGTCAAAGCCCACATTCCCCGCCAGTGTGAACAGTTGTTGACTCCATCATCGTTTCCAGTGCCAAAGCTGACATTCCCCACCAGTCTGGGACCTTTTGAACCCCACCACGTAAACAGCACCGAAGACGGCATACCTCGCTAGCCTACCGACAAACATCTATTGATGTTAACATTACAGTACCGAGCCGGGATTTCTCGCCAGACAGACGCCATGGCACATGGCCGTGCCCTTATATGGGCATGAGATCCTCGATTGGAGCGGGAGGGGGCAGCAGACTTGTACACGTTACTGAAAAATAGTAAGGAATTACATTTACAATTACTCGAGGCTAAATTGTAATTTATTACAATTACAGTTACCCTCCCATGAAAGTAACTGACCGTTACCCCAAAAAGTAATCCGTTACTTTCGTGGCGTTACTTTTAACATTATTGTCCTCAAGTAAGAAACAAAGGGAAGATGGTTATTCAAGTTCTTATTGTTGCCACCTGTTCCATTTAATGACCTTGAGTATTTTGAGCAACAGCTGGCTCTCGAAAGTCTCGTCAGACATTTTGCGTTATTTCTTACTCAATATGTCGACTGATACGCTGAACACCATTTGGGCTGAGGCACTGGATGGGAGTGCCATATTGTTCCTAACGAATGCTTCATGCTCTGCATTGAGCTTTTTCAGCGAAGCAAGGGAAGTACTATTCACCTCGAATGTAGAAGAAAGCTTCGTCGTTGCAGCCGTTGCCTGCTATTCGAGAGATTTAGTAGATCCTTCCGATACCTCCGATACCCGCGATAACGGTACCCGATAACGATATGATGCATACGCAAAGACGGCGGCGAAGTATCGGATATCATTATCGGAGTCATCGGACCGATCTACTAAAATTCTCCATTGTATAAATCGCGAAGCTGTAGAAGTCAACAGCAAAACATAGTTGTAACAGTAAGGGGATAACTAAATAATAAATAAGGTTTGGCTCGATATTCTTCTTTCTTTGGTCTGAGCAGTTCGAGCCTCTTTTGAGACGTTGGTGAATAAAAAAAAGTTTCCAGTTTATAAATATAAGTAATAAAAGAAAAAGGACACTCATAGCAAGAATTAATTAGAACGTCGGTCAAAACAAGGAAATGTAAACGCACGTTTGCCGTGTGTACCTTTGACGATAGACGTCCGCTGATGACAGATAGACGTCCGCTGATGCCACGGGCAGCAAAGGGTAGAGTACTAAGTAAGCCACACAATGGCCCCACTCACAAATTTCATTCTCTCCTCAAGCCCAGAATATCAAGTCTACGTCAGCCACCATTATGTTTTATTTGTAAAAATATCTGCTTGAGATAAGACGCGTCCTGCTGGGGCAAAACAGGAAGAAGAAGAAAGGAAGAATATTACCATTTTATAAGTGCTTGCAAAAAGCTGACTCACAAATAGGTTAGGGTAGACGGAGCGTTGTTTCGTGTTGTGACATTATGAAAATGGTCCTAGTCACTATAACCGAGAAAGACATTGTTAATTTTTTTCAGTGCACTTACCGCCTCGAGCTTCTCGAAGAGGTGCACAATCACTTGGTGTCCCCCTCTCCCCGTCTTTCATCGCAAAGAAAAAAAAAAGAACTAAAGAAAGCGGAAATGACCTGCCCCCCCCCCCCCCCCTCTTTTTTTTTTTTTTTTTGTAGAAATGTTCATTTGGGTTTTTCGACATTGATGTTAGGGTCTAAAAAAAAGATAGATTCAGGGGCTTGGTGTTGCAAAAAAAGAGTTTGCGGAACTGAAGAGTGCCAAGCCAAAAAAAAAGTTTATTTAGAATTGGGGGGGGGGGGGGGGGGGGGGGGGCGGTTCTGACAAAAAAAATGTAACGGATTACAAGGAATTCGTTACGTCAAAAATGTAAGGGAATTACGTTAGAATTACTTTAGAAAATATGTAATTATTCCGTTACTAAATTACCGATAAATGTAAGGGATTACAAGTAATTTCGTTACTTGTAACGGATTACGTACAAGTCTGGGGGGCAGGACACAAAGGGGTCGGGCTGGTTATATAAGGAGATAGCAGGCAAGGGTGGGGAGAGTCTTGATTTGACGGTCTCCAGTTAGAGTCTTTGATAGAGAAGTCCTCATTGAGGGAGCTAACGGGCTGCTGCTGTAACCGGAGGAGAACAGGACCAGAGGCGACGAAATGTGAGTCAGTAAACCGTTTGATTGAACTTGCTGTGTTGTGCGACTTTCTTGGGAACGACTGAAGCATGGCTTGATCGAATTGGGCATAGTGGAAGGTCAAACGATCCCACACAATTCGCCTCGAGAAGCCGCCGTGCTTTGGTCCAAACCAAGCACCTCTTTCAGCAGTGGTCTCATGACATAATACAGGTCACATATGGTCAGAAACAAAATGTCCCGAACAAACCTTAGTCTGCATGATAACAAAGCGTCAGCATCCCCTTCGTAGCACCTAATGCTCCATTTAAGCAAAAAAAAAAGAAGGAAAAACGGTAGCTTGAACTTTTGTTTGAAGTGCAGCGATTCTTGAAAAATTGCAATAAGATACAACTATCTCCAATAATGTCGAGACGCCAGGAAGACGCTCTAAAGTGTGCATTGATACAGAAATATAAAGTACTGATTAAAAATTGCATTGCAATACAAAAAAACAGATACGAAATGTATTTCTGAAATACTATTTTGTAGGGCTGGGCGTCGATTAAAAATTTTAACCCGATGAATCGCCACCCTTTAATCGATTAATTAATCAATTAATCGGTTGCATTGATTTTTATAAGTAATATATTAAAATTGAATGGGCAACAACTCGTCTTGCCTTTGAAGACTTATTTTACTCTCTGTTACACGGCGCAAAGGACGCATTTAGAATTGAGAATACGTATAGTTCAACGATTCAAAGACTCACATAAGTTCGCTCCTGTTCCGAAGACAAAGAAGTTTGTCTACATTCTCCGACAAGAAGTCAGGGTTTGGGCGATGCTTTCTTTTTTTTCAGAGAAAGGGGTCTGGATGAGAAGGCGTTGATTGTTGTGTGCATCTTGGCGGATGGTCCTTGCTGCAGCGAAGTACATGGGTGCTTCGCTCGTAGGCGATACTGAAGAGAACTTACGCTTCCACTGTACGAAAACGACTTTTTGCAGATGATGCAGTGGACTTCCCTACAGTTAAAAGCTTCACTGCTGGAGTTTATTTTAAACTTAAACTTTCCAGCGAGATAGCCTTTCATACTCGTGAACTCGTCCATTTGAACGGGCCGAATACTAGAACAAGTAACCACGGCGTTGTTAGCTTCCCAGCTTGTTTTTCTGCTTGTTTGTCTTGCCTGGGCAGGATGTGTAATAGATCCTCAACACGTGAAGTTTCGCGGTCGCACGGGGATCAATTGCGAGCCCGGCTCGTTCGTCTGGCCTCCGCAGAACTGTAATGTATATCCTCGAACGCGTGACGCTTCGCGAGCGCGAAAATTTAACCTTGCTCATAGCACCTGGCTGGGAACGGAAAACCGCTCAGGACGGACCTACCGGATACATGCCACGCAGCGTTTTCCTTAAGAGGGGGGGCATGCGTGCGTCCAGTTGACTTCTTTTTAAGTACCGACTAAAAAACCGACTAACCGGTTAAAAAATTTGATTGCGATTAAAGCCTTAATCGATTAATCGAAAGGTGAATCAATCAATTGCCCAGCCCTACTGTTTTCTACTGCGATAGTGTCCAAGCCTGCCCAGTTTACCGTGATATCCCGAGAGATGCCCCACCCCCAAAGGTAACCCGGCCCCTATTTTTGGCACGATTGGCAATTTTTTTTTTAGAAACATTGAAAGAGGGCCGATTTTTAATAAGTAGAGGGCCCCGGCCAACGGTGACCTTGGCAGAAATGGTGTTACTTAGCCAAGGCGGTAGATAAGAGAACATTGCTGACTGGGAAGGACAGCCGTCTTTGGTTCATCGCTGACCCCACGAACACAAGCTTACGCTTTATTTTCATCCAATTTGGTTTCGATTTTAGGTGGGCTATCTCTCGGGCAGTTACGGTACATGGTTTACCTCCCCCTCCCCCATCCCACCCTAAATTTGTGGTAAAATTTACTAAACTAATTGATTAACACTTGCATCACATTACTAAAGGTTAGTCCTGTGCAAACAGTGGATTTTGAGTTCGAAGTGAATTCAAGGCGAATAGTGGTTTAGGCCGAATACTGTCGATTCGAATATCGAATAGTTTTTCCATGCCTTTCACTACCAATGCATCATGCTTAGACGAAAACTCAGCTAAACTCGTAAGGGGACTTGTTCCACATGTTCATTTATAAGCTAAGTTTAATCTATCTATATTTACAAACTGTGACCTCAAAAGGTCCGACGTCTTGAGATGGCAAGTAAAAGACGGATTTGGCATAAAATGGATCCTAGAGAGATGGCCGACTATACCCAATTGAGTCAATATACAAATCTTGCTATATAAAATATTCTTCTTTAATCTCGAGTTAAAAGAGAAATAATCATGCATTTTGACCACAGGTTGTAAGGGCATCTCTTCCTCACATATACTCTTGCTTAACAGTCAGTTTAATTTGGAAACTTTTACTACACTGTAGAAATACACATTCACAAAGTTTCCATTCACTTTTATATTCAGCAGGCACGCGTGCACCATCCCACTTTGAATGTATACTTTTCTTCCAAGCACGCATTTGCCATAGTCATACTTCTCCAAGTGTTTATCGCAGGAGGGGTTACCCCATTGAGTGCGCTTCTCACCGGGCACCATTGCAATGCAAAGAAGCAACACCCGCAAAGCTCGCTTCCGCGGGTGTTGCTTCTCCACAGTGCACAAGTGCTGGGTAAGAAGCAAGCTCAAAGGGGCAAACCCACTGCAGTCAACACTCAAAAAAACGTGAATAGTGCAGTTCTTCGCAAAGTGATTATCGAATAGCGTATTATTCGAAACTACTATTCGAAATTTCGAATATTCGCACAGCCCTACTAAAGGTAGACACAGAGCCTAAGAAAACCTGCTGGGAATGGAAGCAAGTTTACATGTCACGCTGGAAGGGTTAAAGAATGCTGGCAGTTCACGGCCAAGCAGATACACAAAGAGAAGGAATGAGGTGGACTACTACAGTCTGTTGCAACGCAAGAAAAGCAGGCCAGGTTCCTCCCACCAAAGCCCTCCATATTTTCCACTTTACCTGAGTGGACACTGAGTGAACGACCAATCGTTGCAAGCAGAGAGCTTTGTCGGAGGGGCTTCCTCAGAGTTTCTTAACTTGCAATGAAGCCGTGGTGCTTAGTCTCCGGAGTCGCCTAAAAACGCCAGGCCGGGCCGCAGATTGGACATGAATGCTGCACCAGCGTTCGCCCAAAACAACGTGTTCTCACCGAGTGAATACGAGTCCCAGTCGAACGCTGATGATAAGATTATCATCTGCACTTTCGCACAGTCAGCTCTGTGCTGCTTGCATGAGCGGTAATTTTAGCGCACCCCAGTGCTTCCCAGCTGCTTCGAGTCCCTCTAATATTGACAGGTTTAGTGATTCCCAGTGATGCTCGGCGAGTTTCTAATTGAAACCATGTTTATTTTCACTAATTAAAAAGATAACTAACAGGGCCGCAGATTGGACATGAATGCTGCACCGGCGTTCGCCTGAAACCCGTGTTCTCACCGAGTGAATACGAGTCCCAGTCGAATGCTGAGATTATCATCTGCGCTTTCGCACCGTCAGCTTTGTGCTGCTTGCACGAGCGGTAATTTTAGCGCACCCCTGTGCTTCCCAGCTGCTTCGAGTCCCTCTAATATTGACAGAATTAGTTGGGGGGCTAGTTGGTTGAACATCTAGACGGTGGTTTAAAAGCGCAAAGGACTAAGAAGAGAAGAAGGGGACAGGACAGAGCGCTTACTTACAACTGTCAAATTTAATAGAGCATTTAGAGAAAGACAAGGTGGAAGTGAAAAAGGAGAAAAGAAAAATGAAATAAAATTAAAGTCACTGCTGCTATTAAGAACATATTTGGTTTTAGAAATCGAAACAAAAATCTTTTGACTGCAGCTGAAGGCAAAGTACTTGTCACGTAAAAAAAAAAACTGTCTATACAGCAAAATGAAAAAAATAATAAAAAATTGAATAGTAGGAAAAAAGAAAAAAAACATTAGGCAGAGCGACCGGCTAAAAAGTCTTGAGGTAAAACACCGCTAGAACTGAGGTTCTTTTTGTGTTTCAAGTCTTTAGGGCATACACCGAAGGAACTGAAGTTCTTTCTGTGTTAGGGTCACTGATGGGGCGCTTATACACTTGTCGCCACTGGTGAGGATGACTTGAGCCTCGTACAATGTTTTTGTCACGGAACCGCTTCAGAACCTTGGTGTTGGTGAATGTTGGTGAGCATTTGCAGTCTCTGACATGCACCGCAAGATGTCCCGATGGTGCTGATTTCAACGTTTGGGCATGTTCTCTTAGTCTCGTATTGATACATCGCCCCGACTGACCTACATACACTTTGCCGCAAGTAAATGGTATTTGATATATCACTCCACTTTGACATTCTACATACTTGAGTCGATGTTTGACACTGCATTCTTGCTGTTGATGCTGTTGGCAATTGATCTTAGGGCAGAGCCTTTTTAGTTTGTCCGGAGCTGAAAGCACGACTTGGACTTGAAACTTCGCAGCTGTTCTCTTCAAGTTGTGGGACAAGCGGTGTATATATGGCAGAACTGTCGGTCGGTGTTTCTTGTGTTTTTCAGTGTCATGTTTTTTATTTGAGGTCATCAAGGATTCCGCGACTTCATATATTATCGAACTGGGATATCCCGACGCTTTCAGTCTTTGTACTTGAGCATCAAAGCTTTCCCCCGCTGAGTGTACGCAAGATTTTTTAAGAGCTGTATTCAGGCAATTTTTTGCAATTCCTCTTTTAATAATTTTGGAATGAGCCGAATCATACTGTAAAAGACCTTTCTTCGATCGAGGGGAATACATCCAGCAAGCGTGGTTGTCAGAGAAAACCAGTCTTAGATCTAAAAATTGGAGTCTGGAGTTCATTGGTGACTCTTGGGTGAACTTGAGACCCTGGCCATTTTCTAAAAAGTTAGATCGGATGATGTTGAATAGTTGCGTCTCATTCTCACTTGGGCGATGTTGAAGAAGAACGAGGTAATCATCAACGTATCGAAAAATATGAGATACATGGCTGCTGAAAAGTGTACTGGCTACTGCCCGATCACATTGGGCCAAGTAAATATCACATAATATAGGCGCCACACAGGAACCTATACAGATACCTTTCTTTTGTAGGAAAGAATCACCTTCAAAAGTGACGACTGTAGCAGAAAGGTAGAACTTTAAAAGTTCTAAAAAGGACTCTACCGGAATGCCGCAGTTGTTTTGAAAGGAAATAGTTCCATTGGCTTCAATACATTCGCTTACTGCTGCTAATAATTTGATGTGTGGTACTGAGTAAAATAGATCCTCCACATCAAGTGAGAACCCAAAGCGCACTGTCATCGCATTTAGTTGCAGATACTTAATAAGTTCCTCCGAGTTTGCTATTAGGAATGGGTCATTCAGCTGGAGATTAGACAAATGGCTTAAGAGGAACCGTGACATTAGACCCTGCCAAGACCCTTTCTCAGTGACCACAACTCGAAAAGGGCATTCGTTCTTGTGCGTTTTTGCTGTGAAAAACATATCCAGACTGTCCTTTTTGGTAGCAGTAATCGTCTTCCTCAATTGCTCCAACTCAAGTCTGTGGCACATTTGAAGCGCCTTTGCCTTCACACTTTTGGTTTTGAAATCATGCAACTTGTTAAAGTTTTTTTTCCATGGCTCGCCCTGCTTTTTCGAGGTAGAGTGACCTAGGAATGACAACGAAACCTCCTTCTTTATCAGAAACTAGAAGGGTTAGGTCATTCGTTTTGAAATAATTGACAATAGTAGGAATTCTCATATTCTTGTCATTAACTTGACCAGTCTGTAGCAGCACGTCAACACAATCGTCCACACATCGAAGTCTATCAGCTTCTTGGGCCTTTGCCGCTATGTCGTGTATCTTAGACACCAGCTCTACGCCCTGCATTTTTGGTGGTGTGCAGAATTTTGGTCCTTTTTCAAGTATCTTGCCTATCTCCGCCGGTATTGTAGCATCCCCCAACAACGTTACGGATTCTCCCTTGCGTTGGTTATTTTGAGCACGGAGACTTTTTATATGCGGAATATATGAAGACCATAGGAATTCCGTTTCCTTACTTGCTCTGTCAAGGAAGGTTCTGTACCTTCGTCCTTGGCCGCCACCGGGGTCTCCACAACCCGCAAGAACCCAGAGGCAAGTTCTGAAGTATCGGACCTGCCTCCACATCTCGGAGCGGACAATCTTGCATATTCTTTTTGCATGATGTTGGGAAGGTCTTGCAAAGCCAAACAACCCAACCAAGTCCGGTGGAACCGCACCATGTCTGATGGCGGCAGAATAGAATCTTGCTTTGCAGGTTGTGTTGGCGATCACACTGATGTAAATAGAAATAGAGTCCAGAGGGGAAAGACAAGGAAAAGGGCCCATTGTAGAAGAAAGAAATCGCATCAGAATTAGTTGGGGGGCTAGTTGGTTGAACATCTAGACGGTGGTTTAAAAGCGCAAAGGACTAAGAAGAGAAGAAGGGGACAGGACAGAGCGCTTACTTACAACTGTCAAATTTAATAGAGCATTTAGAGAAAGACAAGGTGGAAGTGAAAAAGGAGAAAAGAAAAATGAAATAAAATTAAAGTCACTGCTGCTATTAAGAACATATTTGGTTTTAGAAATCGAAACAAAAATCTTTTGACTGCAGCTGAAGGCAAAGTACTTGTCACGTAAAAAAAAACTGTCTATACAGCAAAATGAAAAAAATAATAAAAAATTGAATAGTAGGAAAAAAGAAAAAAAACATTAGGCAGAGCGACCGGCTAAAAAGTCTTGAGGTAAAACACCGCTAGAACTGAGGTTCTTTTTGTGTTTCAAGTCTTTAGGGCATACACCGAAGGAACTGAAGTTCTTTCTGTGTTAGGGTCACTGATGGGGCGCTTATACACTTGTCGCCACTGGTGAGGATGACTTGAGCCTCGTACAGCTCTCGAATGTTTTTGTCACGGAACCGCTTCAGAACCTTGGTGTTGGTGAATGTTGGTGAGCATTTGCAGTCTCTGACATGCACCGCAAGATGTCCCGATGGTGCTGATTTCAACGTTTGGGCATGTTCTCTTAGTCTCGTATTGATACATCGCCCCGACTGACCTACATACACTTTGCCGCAAGTAAATGGTATTTGATATATCACTCCACTTTGACATTCTACATACTTGAGTCGATGTTTGACACTGCATTCTTGCTGTTGATGCTGTTGGCAATTGATCTTAGGGCAGAGCCTTTTTAGTTTGTCCGGAGCTGAAAGCACGACTTGGACTTGAAACTTCGCAGCTGTTCTCTTCAAGTTGTGGGACAAGCGGTGTATATATGGCAGAACTGTCGGTCGGTGTTTCTTGTGTTTTTCAGTGTCATGTTTTTTATTTGAGGTCATCAAGGATTCCGCGACTTCATATATTATCGAACTGGGATATCCCGACGCTTTCAGTCTTTGTACTTGAGCATCAAAGCTTTCCCCCGCTGAGTGTACGCAAGATTTTTTAAGAGCTGTATTCAGGCAATTTTTTGCAATTCCTCTTTTAATAATTTTGGAATGAGCCGAATCATACTGTAAAAGACCTTTCTTCGATCGAGGGGAATACATCCAGCAAGCGTGGTTGTCAGAGAAAACCAGTCTTAGATCTAAAAATTGGAGTCTGGAGTTCATTGGTGACTCTTGGGTGAACTTGAGACCCTGGCCATTTTCTAAAAAGTTAGATCGGATGATGTTGAATAGTTGCGTCTCATTCTCACTTGGGCGATGTTGAAGAAGAACGAGGTAATCATCAACGTATCGAAAAATATGAGATACATGGCTGTTGAAAAGTGTACTGGCTATTGCCCGATCACATTGGGCCAAGTAAATATCACATAATATAGGCGCCACACAGGAACCTATACAGATACCTTTCTTTTGTAGGAAAGAATCACCTTCAAAAGTGACGACTGTAGCAGAAAGGTAGAACTTTAAAAGTTCTAAAAAGGACTCTACCGGAATGCCGCAGTTGTTTTGAAAGGAAATAGTTCCATTGGCTTCAATACATTCGCTTACTGCTGCTAATAATTTGATGTGTGGTACTGAGTAAAATAGATCCTCCACATCAAGTGAGAACCCAAAGCGCACTGTCATCGCATTTAGTTGCAGATACTTAATAAGTTCCTCCGAGTTTGCTATTAGGAATGGGTCATTCAGCTGGAGATTAGACAAATGGCTTAAGAGGAACCGTGACATTAGACCCTGCCAAGACCCTTTCTCAGTGACCACAACTCGAAAAGGGCATTCGTTCTTGTGCGTTTTTGCTGTGAAAAACATATCCAGACTGTCCTTTTTGGTAGCAGTAATCGTCTTCCTCAATTGCTCCAACTCAAGTCTGTGGCACATTTGAAGCGCCTTTGCCTTCACACTTTTGGTTTTGAAATCATGCAACTTGTTAAAGTTTTTTTCTATGGCTCGCCCTGCTTTTTCGAGGTAGAGTGACCTAGGAATGACAACGAAACCTCCTTCTTTATCAGAAACTAGAAGGGTTAGGTCATTCGTTTTGAAATAATTGACAATAGTAGGAATTCTCATATTCTTGTCATTAACTTGACCAGTCTGTAGCAGCACGTCAACACAATCGTCCACACATCGAAGTCTATCAGCTTCTTGGGCCTTTGCCGCTATGTCGTGTATCTTAGACACCAGCTCTACGCCCTGCATTTTTGGTGGTGTGCAGAATTTTGGTCCTTTTTCAAGTATCTTGCCTATCTCCGCCGGTATTGTAGCATCCCCCAACAACGTTACGGATTCTCCCTTGCGTTGGTTATTTTGAGCACGGAGACTTTTTATATGCGGAATATATGAAGACCATAGGAATTCCGTTTCCTTACTTGCTCTGTCAAGGAAGGTTCTGTACCTTCGTCCTTGGCCGCCACCGGGGTCTCCACAACCCGCAAGAACCCAGAGGCAAGTTCTGAGGTATCGGACCTGCCTCCACATCTCGGAGCGGACAATCTTGCATATTCTTTTTGCATGATGTTGGGAAGGTCTTGCAAAGCCAAACAACCCAACCAAGTCCGGTGGAACCGCACCATGTCTGATGGCGGCAGAATAGAATCTTGCTTTGCAGGTTGTGTTGGCGATCACACTGATGTAAATAGAAATAGAGTCCAGAGGGGAAAGACAAGGAAAAGGGCCCATTGTAGAAGAAAGAAATCGCATCAGAATTAGTTGGGGGGCTAGTTGGTTGAACATCTAGACGGTGGTTTAAAAGCGCAAAGGACTAAGAAGAGAAGAAGGGGACAGGACAGAGCGCTTACTTACAACTGTCAAATTTAATAGAGCATTTAGAGAAAGACAAGGTGGAAGTGAAAAAGGAGAAAAGAAAAATGAAATAAAATTAAAGTCACTGCTGCTATTAAGAACATATTTGGTTTTAGAAATCGAAACAAAAATCTTTTGACTGCAGCTGAAGGCAAAGTACTTGTCACGTAAAAAAAAACTGTCTATACAGCAAAATGAAAAAAATAATAAAAAATTGAATAGTAGGAAAAAAGAAAAAAAACATTAGGCAGAGCGACCGGCTAAAAAGTCTTGAGGTAAAACACCGCTAGAACTGAGGTTCTTTTTGTGTTTCAAGTCTTTAGGGCATACACCGAAGGAACTGAAGTTCTTTCTGTGTTAGGGTCACTGATGGGGCGCTTATACACTTGTCGCCACTGGTGAGGATGACTTGAGCCTCGTACAGCTCTCGAATGTTTTTGTCACGGAACCGCTTCAGAACCTTGGTGTTGGTGAATGTTGGTGAGCATTTGCAGTCTCTGACATGCACCGCAAGATGTCCCGATGGTGCTGATTTCAACGTTTGGGCATGTTCTCTTAGTCTCGTATTGATACATCGCCCCGACTGACCTACATACACTTTGCCGCAAGTAAATGGTATTTGATATATCACTCCACTTTGACATTCTACATACTTGAGTCGATGTTTGACACTGCATTCTTGCTGTTGATGCTGTTGGCAATTGATCTTAGGGCAGAGCCTTTTTAGTTTGTCCGGAGCTGAAAGCACGACTTGGACTTGAAACTTCGCAGCTGTTCTCTTCAAGTTGTGGGACAAGCGGTGTATATATGGCAGAACTGTCGGTCGGTGTTTCTTGTGTTTTTCAGTGTCATGTTTTTTATTTGAGGTCATCAAGGATTCCGCGACTTCATATATTATCGAACTGGGATATCCCGACGCTTTCAGTCTTTGTACTTGAGCATCAAAGCTTTCCCCCGCTGAGTGTACGCAAGATTTTTTAAGAGCTGTATTCAGGCAATTTTTTGCAATTCCTCTTTTAATAATTTTGGAATGAGCCGAATCATACTGTAAAAGACCTTTCTTCGATCGAGGGGAATACATCCAGCAAGCGTGGTTGTCAGAGAAAACCAGTCTTAGATCTAAAAATTGGAGTCTGGAGTTCATTGGTGACTCTTGGGTGAACTTGAGACCCTGGCCATTTTCTAAAAAGTTAGATCGGATGATGTTGAATAGTTGCGTCTCATTCTCACTTGGGCGATGTTGAAGAAGAACGAGGTAATCATCAACGTATCGAAAAATATGAGATACATGGCTGTTGAAAAGTGTACTGGCTACTGCCCGATCACATTGGGCCAAGTAAATATCACATAATATAGGCGCCACACAGGAACCTATACAGATACCTTTCTTTTGTAGGAAAGAATCACCTTCAAAAGTGACGACTGTAGCAGAAAGGTAGAACTTTAAAAGTTCTAAAAAGGACTCTACCGGAATGCCGCAGTTGTTTTGAAAGGAAATAGTTCCATTGGCTTCAATACATTCGCTTACTGCTGCTAATAATTTGATGTGTGGTACTGAGTAAAATAGATCCTCCACATCAAGTGAGAACCCAAAGCGCACTGTCATCGCATTTAGTTGCAGATACTTAATAAGTTCCTCCGAGTTTGCTATTAGGAATGGGTCATTCAGCTGGAGATTAGACAAATGGCTTAAGAGGAACCGTGACATTAGACCCTGCCAAGACCCTTTCTCAGTGACCACAACTCGAAAAGGGCATTCGTTCTTGTGCGTTTTTGCTGTGAAAAACATATCCAGACTGTCCTTTTTGGTAGCAGTAATCGTCTTCCTCAATTGCTCCAACTCAAGTCTGTGGCACATTTGAAGCGCCTTTGCCTTCACACTTTTGGTTTTGAAATCATGCAACTTGTTAAAGTTTTTTTCTATGGCTCGCCCTGCTTTTTCGAGGTAGAGTGACCTAGGAATGACAACGAAACCTCCTTCTTTATCAGAAACTAGAAGGGTTAGGTCATTCGTTTTGAAATAATTGACAATAGTAGGAATTCTCATATTCTTGTCATTAACTTGACCAGTCTGTAGCAGCACGTCAACACAATCGTCCACACATCGAAGTCTATCAGCTTCTTGGGCCTTTGCCGCTATGTCGTGTATCTTAGACACCAGCTCTACGCCCTGCATTTTTGGTGGTGTGCAGAATTTTGGTCCTTTTTCAAGTATCTTGCCTATCTCCGCCGGTATTGTAGCATCCCCCAACAACGTTACGGATTCTCCCTTGCGTTGGTTATTTTGAGCACGGAGACTTTTTATATGCGGAATATATGAAGACCATAGGAATTCCGTTTCCTTACTTGCTCTGTCAAGGAAGGTTCTGTACCTTCGTCCTTGGCCGCCACCGGGGTCTCCACAACCCGCAAGAACCCAGAGGCAAGTTCTGAAGTATCGGACCTGCCTCCACATCTCGGAGCGGACAATCTTGCATATTCTTTTTGCATGATGTTGGGAAGGTCTTGCAAAGCCAAACAACCCAACCAAGTCCGGTGGAACCGCACCATGTCTGATGGCGGCAGAATAGAATCTTGCTTTGCAGGTTGTGTTGGCGATCACACTGATGTAAATAGAAATAGAGTCCAGAGGGGAAAGACAAGGAAAAGGGCCCATTGTAGAAGAAAGAAATCGCATCAGAATTAGTTGGGGGGCTAGTTGGTTGAACATCTAGACGGTGGTTTAAAAGCGCAAAGGACTAAGAAGAGAAGAAGGGGACAGGACAGAGCGCTTACTTACAACTGTCAAATTTAATAGAGCATTTAGAGAAAGACAAGGTGGAAGTGAAAAAGGAGAAAAGAAAAATGAAATAAAATTAAAGTCACTGCTGCTATTAAGAACATATTTGGTTTTAGAAATCGAAACAAAAATCTTTTGACTGCAGCTGAAGGCAAAGTACTTGTCACGTAAAAAAAAACTGTCTATACAGCAAAATGAAAAAAATAATAAAAAATTGAATAGTAGGAAAAAAGAAAAAAAACATTAGGCAGAGCGACCGGCTAAAAAGTCTTGAGGTAAAACACCGCTAGAACTGAGGTTCTTTTTGTGTTTCAAGT
The DNA here is from genome assembly GCF_016920785.2 of Ixodes scapularis. NCBI lineage: Eukaryota > Metazoa > Arthropoda > Arachnida > Ixodida > Ixodidae > Ixodes > Ixodes scapularis. The sequence continues at coordinate 47,485,809 of NW_024609880.1, read as the reverse complement.
CTTTAGGGCATACACCGAAGGAACTGAAGTTCTTTCTGTGTTAGGGTCACTGATGGGGCGCTTATACACTTGTCGCCACTGGTGAGGATGACTTGAGCCTCGTACAGCTCTCGAATGTTTTTGTCACGGAACCGCTTCAGAACCTTGGTGTTGGTGAATGTTGGTGAGCATTTGCAGTCTCTGACATGCACCGCAAGATGTCCCGATGGTGCTGATTTCAACGTTTGGGCATGTTCTCTTAGTCTCGTATTGATACATCGCCCCGACTGACCTACATACACTTTGCCGCAAGTAAATGGTATTTGATATATCACTCCACTTTGACATTCTACATACTTGAGTCGATGTTTGACACTGCATTCTTGCTGTTGATGCTGTTGGCAATTGATCTTAGGGCAGAGCCTTTTTAGTTTGTCCGGAGCTGAAAGCACGACTTGGACTTGAAACTTCGCAGCTGTTCTCTTCAAGTTGTGGGACAAGCGGTGTATATATGGCAGAACTGTCGGTCGGTGTTTCTTGTGTTTTTCAGTGTCATGTTTTTTATTTGAGGTCATCAAGGATTCCGCGACTTCATATATTATCGAACTGGGATATCCCGACGCTTTCAGTCTTTGTACTTGAGCATCAAAGCTTTCCCCCGCTGAGTGTACGCAAGATTTTTTAAGAGCTGTATTCAGGCAATTTTTTGCAATTCCTCTTTTAATAATTTTGGAATGAGCCGAATCATACTGTAAAAGACCTTTCTTCGATCGAGGGGAATACATCCAGCAAGCGTGGTTGTCAGAGAAAACCAGTCTTAGATCTAAAAATTGGAGTCTGGAGTTCATTGGTGACTCTTGGGTGAACTTGAGACCCTGGCCATTTTCTAAAAAGTTAGATCGGATGATGTTGAATAGTTGCGTCTCATTCTCACTTGGGCGATGTTGAAGAAGAACGAGGTAATCATCAACGTATCGAAAAATATGAGATACATGGCTGTTGAAAAGTGTACTGGCTACTGCCCGATCACATTGGGCCAAGTAAATATCACATAATATAGGCGCCACACAGGAACCTATACAGATACCTTTCTTTTGTAGGAAAGAATCACCTTCAAAAGTGACGACTGTAGCAGAAAGGTAGAACTTTAAAAGTTCTAAAAAGGACTCTTCCTGTGTGGCGCCTATATTATGTGATATTTACTTGGCCCAATGTGATCGGGCAGTAGCCAGTACACTTTTCAACAGCCATGTATCTCATATTTTTCGATACGTTGATGATTACCTCGTTCTTCTTCAACATCGCCCAAGTGAGAATGAGACGCAACTATTCAACATCATCCGATCTAACTTTTTAGAAAATGGCCAGGGTCTCAAGTTCACCCAAGAGTCACCAATGAACTCCAGACTCCAATTTTTAGATCTAAGACTGGTTTTCTCTGACAACCACGCTTGCTGGATGTATTCCCCTCGATCGAAGAAAGGTCTTTTACAGTATGATTCGGCTCATTCCAAAATTATTAAAAGAGGAATTGCAAAAAATTGCCTGAATACAGCTCTTAAAAAATCTTGCGTACACTCAGCGGGGGAAAGCTTTGATGCTCAAGTACAAAGACTGAAAGCGTCGGGATATCCCAGTTCGATAATATATGAAGTCGCGGAATCCTTGATGACCTCAAATAAAAAACATGACACTGAAAAACACAAGAAACACCGACCGACAGTTCTGCCATATATACAACGCTTGTCCCACAACTTGAAGAGAATAGCTGCGAAGTTTCAAGTCCAAGTCGTGCTTTCAGCTCCGGACAAACTAAAAAGGCTCTGCCCTAAGATCAATTGCCAACAGCATCAACAGCAAGAATGCAGTGTCAAACATCGACTCAAGTATGTAGAATGTCAAAGTGGAGTGATATATCAAATACCATTTACTTGCGGCAAAGTGTATGTAGGTCAGTCGGGGCGATGTATCAATACGAGACTAAGAGAACATGCCCAAACGTTGAAATCAGCACCATCGGGACATCTTGCGGTGCATGTCAGAGACTGCAAATGCTCACCAACATTCACCAACACCAAGGTTCTGAAGCGGTTCCGTGACAAAAACATTCGAGAGCTGTACGAGGCTCAAGTCATCCTCACCAGTGGCGACAAGTGTATAAGCGCCCCATTAGTGACCCTAACACAGAAAGAACTTCAGTTCCTTCGGTGTATGCCCTAAAGACTTGAAACACAAAAAGAACCTCAGTTCTAGCGGTGTTTTACCTCAAGACTTTTTAGCCGGTCGCTCTGCCTAATGTTTTTTTTCTTTTTTCCTACTATTCAATTTTTTATTATTTTTTTCATTTTGCTGTATAGACAGTTTTTTTTTACGTGACAAGTACTTTGCCTTCAGCTGCAGTCAAAAGATTTTTGTTTCGATTTCTAAAACCAAATATGTTCTTAATAGCAGCAGTGACTTTAATTTTATTTCATTTTTCTTTTCTCCTTTTTCACTTCCACCTTGTCTTTCTCTAAATGCTCTATTAAATTTGACAGTTGTAAGTAAGCGCTCTGTCCTGTCCCCTTCTTCTCTTCTTAGTCCTTTGCGCTTTTAAACCACCGTCTTAATATTGACAGATTTAGTGATTCCCAGTGATGCTTGGCGAGTTTCTTATTATGACGTTTAGCCCCGCATATTATGTCCCCCTGGCCGCATAACTAAAATACACAGAATAAATTAGTTTAACTGTCGTGGATTTTTTTTTTTTTTAACTGTAAAGCTTACAAGAAAACGCCCTGCATATTTACCGAATTTGTAATCAATGTGTTAGATTCATGCAACTTCCGATTCGTCCATTCGGTGAGGCTACCATGTTTGAAAGCGTCGGTGACATCATCAGTCCACTATCCGCCGGTATCCCTGCACTCGGTTTCACATTTAAGATGTATCATAGTGTAGTGGCTAGAGGTTTGAGCTCATAGCATTGGCAGCTGCACCTGATGTGCGAGAGCTTCTGTAGCCAAGGTGCATCCATGGGCAAAGTGTTTGTGCTTGTAGACTGCGCTGAGGTACGGTTGGAGGGCGTATCTTTCTCGTTTTTGCTCTGCAGTACGTGAAACAGCATTGCCTGTCTCGAGTTCTAAGCTTTGCCTGAGCCACGGCGGCATTTCGTTTGCAGCAAAGCGGTGGAAGTGTGGGTTACCGGGGGTGGCGATGTCGCAGGGTCAGGGTTGCCTATTGATTAGAAGCAGCTTATGAACATTACAAAAATTGTTTTTATGATTACTAGAGCCCTAAAATAACTGAAACTTGGCGGGTAAATTAAGCAGCTTATGAAAATTTTACAAGGATAATCTAACTTGTTTCATTTCCATGGTATTACCCTTTTCTAAGAAAAATTAAAAGTGCTTACAGCTTCCCGCACCGCTCTGTACTTTGCCTGAAGCACGGACACCTCCCTAGAGAGAAGAGCATGCAAGGATTATTAAAAACAGTACCACATTATTTTACATTCTTAATCGGTGATGTCGAGAACTCCCCAAAAGCGACTAAAGATATACACATCATAGCACTAGAGGCCGCAAACTACAATATGACATTCAGCTAAAAAGAAACATATCTGACATAAAGAATCTGTCAGATGTCTTAACAAGTGTGGCCAAAGTTTCGTCCGGCCAAATCATAATATTTGGCAGTAGTATGAAGTTGTTTTATTCAGCGAGAATGCAACCCATCATGACGAGATGCTCTTGCTTCGTAACAAATTAGGTAAAGCTGCACTGCGGGCTTCTCAATGCAAGAACTGCACATGCTTTATCAACCAAGGTTGATTTTACCTGTTCATTTCGTCAAAGATGTTGTCTTTGACCATGTCCAACTGTCTGACACCCTGGTGCTCTTGTGCCGCCTTCATGGATGTATACTGGTTGTGCATGATTGAGAGTTGCTGGAAAGAAAAACGGGTCCAGAAACAAGTAAATCAGTGAGATCACGGCAAAGTCGTTGCGCCGGCAACACAAGCCGGCTATGGGCTGACACAGACATTCTAGGCTCGTAACCCTGGCAAAGAGCATAAAACAAAGCGCACCTCAAGCAAGCCATCTTTCACCAGGCGTTCCATGTCAGCAAACACTTTGGCAGTCGCTTCAGCAGTCGAGCTGATGTCGTCTTCCAGCTCGGTTAGCCGTGCTGGACTTCGCTGGAACAAAGTGGTTCGGGACATATATTATAACTCACATATTTTGAGCATAAAGTACTTCCAACCAGTGGCATAGTCAGGAATTTTTTTTCGGAGGAGGGGAGCTGAGGTGGTTGGGATGTCCATGACTTGGGGTGTGGGTTCATAATGCATGTGTATATACAGGCCCGGTGTTACTTTTTACATGCAAGATTTCTTAAAAAAGGTGGGTGACCCTTACATGGGTGCTGCCTTTAATGTGTAGTATTTAACGGGCTTGGCAGACGTTGGACGGGGCAATATTCATGATGACCCATCGACTAAATAACTAGAAGTGCCTAATTAACTTTTATCAAGGCACAATAGTGGCATACTCGCACCGGTTACCTCTTTCTTATCTCAAGAGCCGCCATAATAAAAAACCGCCATAATAAAAAAAAAAAGAAAGTGTTGGTTTTATGAGGTATGCTCCAACTGCGGTTTTAAAGCCTATAATTTATAATGGTCACACCAATTTATATAGTCTGCAAAAAGACAATAATCTCTGAATGTTTGTTGGCAATTAAAAAAATTTGCACACAAACGCGCCTTATTATTAAGGTACAAGAGTGGCATACACAGGCCGGTCACCTCTTCCTTATCTCGACAGCACGTGGTTGGTGGAAGTATCTATCGGACACTCCCTAGATGACGACAAAGTGCCAGTGACTCTTTCCCACATTATTAAGGGTGCCCCACCCTAAATAATCAGGCACGCTCCTATGCTCACACTTTTTGAACTGCCCACAAACGTGCGAAAACTTGTGGATAAGTATCTCAGACTGTTGCCTTTTCAAAAATTGTTTAAACTGGTCTAGCCATTACTAGTGATTGTCTTTAAAACTGCAAATTGGAACAGGATTCGTCAAACCAAAACTTAAAGGGACACTGACAGGGTATTTATGGTGGCCAAGGTTTTTATTTGTACATGATATATGAGAGCCCAACTACCCAAAACGCAATTTGCGGCTCGAAATTCTATTTCGTTCCACCCAAAAACCATTGATCGAGAACTGGCCAGTTTAGTTGCACTCACTCTCTTTTCCGTGGTCATGTGCCGTTTTCTATGGTTTAGACCAGTGGTCGGCAACCAGCAGCCCGCGGGCCGGATCCGGCCCGCGAGGTAGTTTCATACGGCCCTCAACCTCCCGGTAACCCCCACTCCCCCTCCCCTACGCGGTCAGCTAAAGAAAAAAAATAATAAAGCTAACTAATTCGCTGCCCGTCTGCGAGCAGACTTTTTCACGAATGAAGTGCATAAAATCCAACTTCCGCTCACGAATGACTGACGAGAACCTCCACAATGTTTTGCGACTCGCTGTTAGCAGCTTGAATGTGGATGTTTGTAGTTTGGCGAGCGCAGTTCAACACCAAAAGTCTCACTGAGAGGAGTCTCTAGGTTTTCGTGGAAATGTCGTATCTCATGTTGTTTGTCGTGAAATAAAGAAACCGTTCATTTTCTATTTATGTACGTCAAAGTAAGTTCGCGCAAGTGCTTTTTTTTATTTTAAACTCCCCCCCGCTGCTTGCTGTCCGGCCCGTTCCGCCTTGGCTTCGCGGCGACTCGGCCCGCCTCGCCAAAAGGTTGCCGACCACTGGTTTAGACACAACCACCAGAGAGATAATCAAAGTTGTGGGTCATCAAAGGCATACACTCAATACTAAAAATAATTTTAAAAAATTTGATTGCCATTTTTTTGCGGCTTGTAAAAAAGTGTAAAGACGTCGATTGAAAAAAAAAAAAAAATGAAAGCCGTTTACAACTCCCTGTAACGCCGAATTAGAGTGCAGCTCTTAAGGAGGAGGAGGAAAGGGTAGTGAGGGTCACGTGTTCTCGGAGAAATTTTTCCGCTAGATTTAGCGGGGAAATTGTTCCGCTAGCTTTAGCGGGAAAACCGCGCGGTTACGCCGACGGCGACGCCGCTCAAGCCGGAAACGGGCGCCTAAGAGCTGCGCTCTAAAAAAAGTTGCAGAGCCACGTGACTTGCAGTAACTTTCTCCTCCTCTATATTTCTTCTTCCTCCCCTGTCCAGTTTCAGCTTCGAGCAATTGCATATTTTGACTTTATTAAAAATATGTGATGTTGTAGCAAAATATTGGTTGGGTAGTCTTCGGACATTATAATGGATTGCCTGCCAAAAAAGTAAAAAAATAAACATTTTTGGGGGGTGTCAGTGTCCCTTCGAGAAGTTCATTAGGCATTTTTAGTTAATTAGCCGACAGATCGTGATACAAATCGCGTTGTCTAATGACTGCTGAGTTCGGTAAATACACAGTGAAGACAACACCTAAAAGTCCCCCAACTTTTTAAAAAGCGCAGCTCTTAGGTGCCCGTTTCGCCATATAGTGGTGTCGCTGTCGGCGTAACCGCCCCGGTAAGTTTAGCGGGAAATTGAATTGGTGTAAGGTCACGTGATGTCGATTTTCCCGCTAAATCTAGAGGAGAAACCGAATTTGTTCATGGGTGGCATGACACAAAGTCATGTGACTTCATTTTCCCCGCTAAATTTAGCGGGGAAACTGAATTGGTGTTTGAGGGCACATGATATCAATTTTCCAGCTAAATCTGTGGGAGGATGGGAGGGTACAGAGAAGGAAGAGAGGAGGAGGGTACGGACAGAGGAGGGGCATACCCTTCCTTCCGTATCTCTTCTCTTTCTCCTCAAGAGCTGTGCTCTAATTTCGCATTACAGTGATTTGTAAACGTCTTTCATTTTTAAAATTTCTGTTACATGTAGAAAGAAATGCCCCGTATGCTATAGGGTTAGCCAGATTTAGGGAAAGTAAGGGGGGCTGAAGTTCCACGTTTTCTTTTGGCTACACCACTGCTTAACAGAATTTGGTTTCCTACAGAAAAGGGTGGCACACACTTTCTACAAAAGAGCAATTAATAAAATGAGGAACAAATACACAGCTTTCAAGTCACGCCATCGCCCCATTTTGATGGCCGGTTTGGTGACCGTTCCTACCCGTTCTTACCGAAATAGACAAGTGCGGTGGTGCGAAATGTATGCTGCAGAAGGTATGCGCTCAGTAGCGAGGCCACCAGAATGGTTGTTAATGTAACACCAATGCAAACGGTTTATAAAAGAGTACTATAGAGGTCGGTTCACACATATATTGCTGCATTAAATCAACTCTCGAAACAGCACTGATGCATCGTTGACTTAAGCAATGCAGCCCTCGCTAATATAGCACTAAGTTAGCGTGGCATCAGCAAGATCAGCACTACTTTCAGCGCTTACTGACAGAGCTGAGGTGTATGTGTGTGAACTGGCCTTAAGAATCTCAGCATCACTATAGTCACTTACATGTTTGAGATATGCCACGAAGTGGAAGCAGTGGGTCACCCTCATGCGGTATATGATGTAGCAGACGTCTAGGTGTTGCTCCTTTTTGGATTGCTGAAGAACCTCTTCCATCATGTTCCAGTGGGACAGCTTGACTCGGATCTGAAATTATTCGAGATTGCCGAGCGGAGCAGATGCCAAGTTAGGAGAAAGCTGAATGGGGTTTCGAAAGTTTCTCATGACGCCTCGTGATGGAAGTCTCCACAGCATAAGAATATATAAACAGTTTCGTCCTTCTGCTATTGGATGTCTCCATGTTGAAGCTTGGGAGTCCTTGGTGCCATAGAAAATGACACCTGAGGATGTTTAATACATACAGCGCAAGTATGTATAAGTCAAGCTCCCTGGGGAGTGTTGGCTGCGTGATAGCACGTAGGAGGAAGCAACTTGGATGAAGAGAACTCAAGCTCAGACCACACAGATGGAGCTTCAACAGCAGTGTACAAGCTATAGTTTCTCTCACTGTACAAGCCACAGCCTTTCTGGTGCTACCCTGCCAATTGCGAAAATGCACAACCGAAAGTTGGAACATATAATGTTCTTTATAAATCGCCTCTGGTAGATTGTTTTTGGCGGCAATAATTACCTTCAACTTGGGCTCAATCGGCTGCACTTCGTAACAGGCGTAAAGCATATACAGAGCAAACAGCTTTTCAGGAAAAGTGCTGGTTGGAATCCACAACTTCAGGATGATGGGCATCATTTCTTCTATCATCTGCAAAAGGGGATACGGCAACCTTAAAACTAGCTCCAGTGAGAACAAGGCAAGAACACTCTGTGAACGTACGTAACGAAGTTCACGCTGGTCTTTTCTTCCACTGCAAACAAAAACAAGAAAGAAATATGTTGAAATTACTGGCGAGCGATGAGCTGGGTCCAAGGCGGCTCCACCACTAAGTGAAAACTTACCAGAAGATCAAAGAGAACTTGTGCTCCCTCCACTGTTCGGCGAAGTCGACGTATCGCACTGTGTTCTTGGCCATGAACTTTCCAAGAAGCATGTTCATGTCGGTGTAGAAACCGGCGATCACTTTCTTGACGCGCGACATTTTCCCGAGTGTTCGAAGGCGCTTACAGGCTTCGTTTGCTGCGGATACGAAATGCACGCGCAAACCGCGCAAAGTTAGCACACGTCAGATTAGGTTCGAATGGTTACAACGCGCGTTCTCGAACACTGGCAAGACATTCGGAAGCCGAACGACCACACCGGCACCGGCGGGGCTATCGGCAAAACGCAAACGAAACGCACGCGGCAAGGTTTGTTTGTTGTGCGCTTAGTTACGAAGGACCCCCACTAGATGGAGCCACCATGCCATCAAGTCAAAAAATTTTAGCGGAAATTAAACGACTCTAGGTAGCGCAAGCCACCGCCCAATTCATAGTTGAATACTGTTTTTGTGTTGTGTTCATTCCCTTCCGTGTTCATGAATCTCGGGTTTTACTACCATGATTCAGCTCACTGATCTCCAACTGATCTCAGATCAATGATTCAGCTACGTACTTTCGTCATAAAATAGCGCGAAAGACGAAGGAGAAAGGAGGAGGCGACCACAGTGTGGAGACGACAGGACAGGACAAGCGCTACTTTCAACTGACGTTTTAATAAAAAGATAAAGAAAGAAAAGGACGAAGACAAATTTATATAACGAAGAAACTGGAAACAAAACGAAAGGGATTTGCTTTCTGATTGCTCTCCTTCTTTTTTGTGTTGAATGCCTCTATAATCTCTTTTTCCGCTCCCCGTTTCGTCTGTTGCCTTTGATTTTGGCGATTGAGTGCGATGTGGTTTGGGCAATGTGTCCGTGACGACAGTGATAATAAAAACCAGTTGAGAGAGAAGCGCCTGCCCTGTCGTCCTTGTTTCTTCACTGTCCCCGTTCACGCTTTTAACATTTTGCAGGCTTTAAACTAGAAACTGTCTAACCATAAAATGAGCATATATGATCTAAATTTCTTTGAAACTTGGACCGAGTATTTTTTTTGTTTATAGTGCATCTTCAAAAAGCTGCATAAACATAAAATTACCTAGGGTACGTTAGGAATTATCCTCGGTGACATGGTGACCTTGCCTCCACAAAGTATGTTCTTTTTTCCTTTTTTTAGTTTGAAAAACAGTGAAAAAAAGGGGTTTACTACGGTTGATCGAATGCCATTTCATCGAAGCACGTTTTAGAGAACGGGCTCGTTTTATCGAAGCACGGTTTAGAGAAAGAAGAGACTCAGTTTAGAGAAACGCCGTTTATCGAAAAGGGAACAATATTTAAAAACGGCTTTCCTACTTCGCGCGTGCATCACTGGTGCGCGTGTTAACCCAAGCCCCCTGCTGCGCTTCCGCCGCTTCGCGGCGGCAGTCTACGGCGGCTGATTACAAAATTGTTAACTCACCTGATTTACCCGTACACGCCGCTTCGCGGCGGCCGAATTCGCTAAAAGGAAGCTCATCGCCATTTTCTCTAAACTGGGTTCTCTACAAAGGGATTCGATAAACTGGGGTCGGTAAAACGGCGTTCGCTAAAACGAGCTCCTCTAAACCGCATGACTCCGGGAAAAAAGACGGTCACGTTGTACCATCCACTGTGCCATCCACTCATCTTTGTAGAGCCTCCAGGCATTGAAAGTATGAAAATGAATAAATGAATGAATGAATAAATAAATAAATAAATAAATAAATTACACTAAAAGCATTGAAAATATGTCACCGATATCGTGGAACACAAATCCTGACCCCCCGCTCATTTGTAAATTTCTTTCTTTCAAAAATATGTGTAAAGTTTTCCAAATATTAAGCATTATTTTTTTTTTTTCTGTGCAGTATACACTGGTCCGTAACCTTTTAAAACTTCGGAAAGAATAACATATACTAATGTGCCCCACGGTCTGGATCCAAATGAAACCGCTTATATGCTTATAATCCCGCCGTTGGCCACCTCTGCAAGTAGTAAGGTTACAAACGCGTTCTTTTTCCCCACCAATATTTCACATAAAACATACCTTTTATGCTAATTAACTCTATATATTAGTAAAAAAGATTGGTACAAATGAAATTATTTGACGCAGTCGTGCGAACAATCCTTGCTAAAGCGATTCCAAGCAGGCGTGTATACTATGTTGTTGTTTCCCCGCAGTGCACCACGGCACCTTTTCCTCTACCCAACTTGAAAAGAATAAAAATATCTATGTTACGTGGTACGTGTAGTGAAAGGGTGTAGTTAGAGTCACAGAGTCACAGGTTGAGAGGATGACACACCGGGCGACGGCGGTGCCTCAATCTGAGTCTTAGGCCTCGGTTCCTTGGAAGCGGCAGCTTCTACACTGACTGGGCCACCTCCTTGGAGCCTGATGCTTCGACCCCAGCGGACCTCAGTGAGCAACAGCGCCATCATGTTCATGGGGCGCCTTCCTGCACCGATCGGACGGCGTGCCAGATCCCCATGGCTCACCCGCTGACCCACCCAACCCGCCTCCACGAAATCTGAACTTCTGCGAATCGGACTGCCATCCTCTCCAATATTAACAATCCACGTCGTCATCATCATGCATGTATATACTCATCACATTATCATGTTCACTAGACGCGGCACCGCGGGCCTCCATGGTACGGGCTGCTGCCTTTCCGCGGTGCCGCGGCTCTGCAGAGCCAAATAAATAAAGACTAAAGACTAAAACTCTGGGTGCAGCGACGGGTGTAGGCCGTCAGAGTATGCATTCTGTGTGCTGGCATGTTTAAATAACGTGGAGGGGGGGGGGGGGGGGGGGGGAGGGGGCGTAAATAATTTTAGGGGCTCTTTGGGGGAGGGAAATTGTATACCATGGGTGTGTGTAATTTGTAGTGTTGTACGAAAATTCGTAATTTCGAATATTTCACTATTCGATATCCGCTTCAAGAGTATTGGCGATTGGCCTTTCTGCGGTGCCGCGGCTCTCCTGTGCTAAAATAAATATATAATGTATCATATCATATCATATCATATTATAAAATGAACTGCGATATTCGTATTTTTCGAAGTGCTGATCGCGACAGGTTACCCCGTTGAGTGCGCTTCAGCACCGGTGCACTGCGGAGAAGCACCACTCGCGGAGTAGCGAGTTTGGTCAATGGGAGGCGCGGGCAGGGCTTGCACCAGACGCAGAAAGAGGGATTGGCATGCTCTCTTGGCCAACTAGAAGCCGAAAAGAATCCCCTAGCAATGGTAGCGAGAAACAGTTTTAATCATAGGTATATGGTTTTAAGGCTTTTAATAAGCGCGTAAAAGTTAAATGTAGTGACCCTTCATGGTTGAAAATATGGTGAACGTGATGTTTCGATCATAATCATGCAGAAATATGTAAAAAACGAATGCGCCGCTCGAACTCTGTTTTGCTCGGATAGGGGTGACCGCGCGGACGGCAGATTCCCGGCCCCCGGCGCCTGGCTGACGGAATATGTTGATCGCTCCGCTAGTCGCGCTCTTCCACCATGATTTTGGATGACCGTGATTGAAACATCACGTGCACCATATTTTCAGGCACCAAGAGTAACTCCGATCCACTTATTCATTTTGTTTCTCGCGGCCACCGCCAGGGTATTATTTACGGCTCCTGGTTGGCCACATTCGAATTTGTGAAGACGCCCTGGAACACGCCCAGCCCGCTTTCGGCCAATGGCGCCTCCTCATTTTGTCTCCCATACTTCCCAATGAATGGCCAAAATGACGCCAAACTCTCTGCAAATACGGCTCTGGCTTCAGCGGGTGTTGCTTCTCCGCAATGCACTGGCGCTCGGTAAGAAGCGCACTCAACGGGGTAACCCGCCGCGATCGACACTTGGAAAAGTATCAAATCAAATCAAATCAAACGAGTTTATTTTCACCTTGTAAAAATACAGATGGAGGGGCTGTGGAAGAAAAGCTGCGCTTAGCAGCTTCGACGAGCCCACAGTCCCTGTATTAATGGCAACTAAGCAGCACTGCGGTGGGAAGAATGAACATGCATAAAAGGATAATGACAACGAAAACGCAAAGGTATATAGGCATACAAAACAAAAATCATACTCCCACGATTACAGGCATTTCACGGAGTTCACTGTACTTACAGGCGAATAAATCAAAATACATAAGCTGATGAGCGTCTAATTATGACGGAAGTGTATAACACATGCATTCTTTTCTGTACTTTAAACGAGGTGTACGTACTACCCAATTTTCTCCATGTCTTGTAGTATAGTTCAATTCTCTTATTTGTAGTTGTGCCAGATTACGTATACTATTTATATTCCTCTGTGTTTCCAATTTATATCGTACACTCAATCGATATTTATATAGGTTGTATGCTGGTATCACGTGGGAACGATAAAAAAGTTTGCACATGACGCTTTTTAGGAAGCGTGGTAAATGTCGAAGAAATTTTTTGTAGCAAATAAATACGTTGTAAGTTTGAAAATGTGGTTGTCCCCCACACTAGTTGACAGTAATTCAAATCAGAATAAAAGAGTGAATTATACAGAAGTAACTTGATTCTTGTGTGAAGAAGGTATCTAACACGACCTATTACTCCAGTTATCTGAGCTATTTTGCCTACTAAATACGACACACTTGCGGAGAAACACAACACCGAGACATTTAAAGCGCTCCACAATTTCTATTAAACGGGAATTAAGGAAAATATCTCTATGCACTGGAATTGGCTTATTTTTTGGTCTAAATATTACTGCTTTTGTTTTTAATTCATTTATCTGCCTGGATTTTGATTTTGACGAGTTCTCCAGTGCTTTCATTGTGTGATTACATGTATCTGCCAATTCACGGATATCAGTGCCGGAGCGTAGATAATGAATTTGGCACTAGGGTTTATTTTTACAATATCATTAAGATAAATATAAAATAGCAGTGTAATATGCTTCCCTGGGGTACACCACAAGTCACGAATAGAGCCTTAGAACACATGTTGTTTATCTGAACAGCCTGTTTTCGGTTTGATAAATAGGATTTCAAAAGTAATAAAACCTGTCCACGAATACCATAGTAACTATGTATATCGCAATCGCGTGCTTGGAAGAAAATCCCACTTTTCAAGCGGGATGGCTCGCGCGCGCGCCTGATGTATTTAAAAAGAAACGCAAACTTTGTAAATTTTGATATCTGCATTACAGAAAAATGCTCAAAACTAAGCTGTGGCTATTACGCAAGAGTATATGTCTGTTAGGCAGAGATGCCCTGACAACCTGCGTTCATTATTTGTGTGTGTGTGTTTTTTTTTTTTTTTAAATTTGATATTTAAGAAAGAATATTTTCATAAGCAAGAATTTGTAAATCCAATCGTTTTGGTATAGCTGGGCATCTCTATAGGTTTAATTTGATGTCAAATCAGTAGTTTACTTGCCCTCCCAAGACGGAACTTTATGAGGTCACAGTTTATAAATATGAGATCAAAATTAGCTTATAAATGAATAAGTGGAAGCTTGGGAACAACCCTTACGAGTTTAGCATTGTTTTCGTTCAAACATGCATGGTGCAACAGTAGTGAAAGACACGGAGAAACGATTCGATATCCGATTCGAACGAAAATATTCGGCCAAAACCGCCATTCGCTTCGAATTCGCTTCGAACTCACAATCTACTTTTCGCACACGACTACTTTGTATGGGAATTCCTGGTGTGCGTTGGACTAAGCCTAGGGATCTGTTTTAGGGGGAGAGGGGGGTAAATCACTGATGGATAAACCTCCGGTCCATTCAGCATATTTTGTCAGGGTTGTCACTGGCACAATGTAGGTGCAAACGCCATGTTTCCTTTTCCTTGTGACCCATCCATCCATCCATCCATCCATTCATTCATCCATCCGTCCATCCGAAAGTACGAGGAAAGAAGACGAGCCGAACTGTTGTGGAAAGAGAGCGCGGTGTGATTCGCTACGCGACCCCGGTCAAGGAAGTGTTCCTTGCTCGGCTTCCTCCGGGCCGTGCTCCCCAACCATTACGCGGGCTTTTATGGGCCGTCCGGGCCAACCTAGCCAAGCCGATCCAAACTCCGGAGAAATCTTCCTGCGACCAACAAAGCTAGATTCCAGCGGGAATCGTTGACCCGGCCTTCCAAACGGCTCTACCGCCCGCTATACCCCGTTCCCCTCTAAGCTGACAGTGCGGTGGAAGCTACGTCCTCGTTGGTCCAGTCGTACGTCTCTCTTTCGCCACGTGACCACGAACCCGCCCATACCCACGGGCAGAGAGCCGGGTCAGCTAATGAAAGTGAGACGGCTGATTGGTCCGGCGGGCACGTGACGTGATGCGTTCACGGCGCTGGATTGGTTGCCGTCGTGGCTCGTAGCGCCCGCGACGGTTCGTCGCGACGTAACCGCTTCACGCGGCCCTCTCGGCGCTGCTTTGCACGCGCCGGGAGACCAGACAGCGGGACCACCCCCCTCTCCAGGCGCTGTGCACTGGGGACGGCGGTGTGGTCTATCTACCGCTGAAACGGTAATCGGAGCGTTGCATTCCTCGCATTCAGAACCGGTGACGGCCTCGTTATGCTTGGCGCGCTGGGCAAGTCATTCGCGATACCAGACACTGGAAAAATCAAACCACCCGATACCTCGAGATGTATGCCGACGGTCACATATAAAAATGCAAGCAAGGATTTTTTTTTTTTTTTTAACAACAATGCCTAACAGCTTTTCATAACTTTTTTTTTTTTTGCTTTTTAATTTGTTTTAATTACACCCTAAACCAAACAAAAATAAAACATTCTTTTTTTTTTTTTTAGTGTAGAGGGCGCTATGCGCGAGGGAAGCCTAGAGTTCCTGTATAGGCTCCCTACGGGAGCCTATACAGGAACTCCTACGGTAGCTATACAGGAGTTCCTGTATAGCTACCGTAGGTAGCTATACAGGAACTCTAGGGAAGCCAGCCCAATGTCGTGCGAGTGTCGCGTGACCTTCAGGACGGGCACAGCGACTGTTCGAGGTGGGATTTGGTGTCGTCCGTCCGAAAGTCTCTGCAAGGTTTGGGCTGAAGCTCATTCCCCCTTTGCCGTGGTCTAGTTGTTCGGAGTGGAGGCGGGAGACCAAGAAGCAGGACGGAAAGACCAGTTTACTTACACGCGAATATGTGGTAGCGTAATCGAAAATACACAGCACACACACTAAGGGCAGCAGACAGGACCCTCTACGTATAACAAAAGGCAAGCATCTGGGGCCGCCGTGCCACAGGTCGGTTAGTCCCAGCATACCTTGACGTCATGAACCTCCTCTCAACGTTAATGTACAGTTCCTGAAAGGCGTCTCCGGCTGTTATGTTTAGCGTTATATATACGCCGCCAATACATCAAAAGTAGTCCCGAATCGGGCAACAAATGACGTCGCAGAAGCCGGAGTGTCAAGCTGTCGGATGTCGCGATCCTGACGGTTGTTGCTAGAAGTACAGGTAAAAAAGTACGAGCTAACGCGGCTGTCGCCGCTGCAGTATCACAATTTTGGCTGCTGAAGCTTACGCGTGTATATTGCCAAGCTGAAGAGCGACCTGCAGCAAGACGAATCCCGGAGAAAAGCTCACCGGAGAAAAGCTTACAGGAGAAAAGCTCATCGCAAAACCGGTCGATGCGGAGAAAAGCTCGCCGATTTTGTTTTCTTCTGTTTATATGGAGGCTGTCAGATCATGGTAACATGCATCAATTTATGATAATCAAATTCGTCAATTTTGTAAGAAAAAAAAAGTATTTCTTTAATAATGGTGAAGTTTATTGGGTATATTGCTTCAAAATAAATAATTGCGTTCGAGTGTTTTCTGTGGTTTACTCTCTAGGCAATAAAAACCTAACTGAAAACTTTATGGACCTGAAAAACAGGAAAAAAGTTTGAAAACTTAATGATGTCTACCTAAAACCTAAAAAGCAAAACTGTAAATGCCCGAAATCCGAAAGTGCATGCGCTACAACGCGGTGCCTGAAATTCTCTTTGAAGCTTTTGTTGACCTTTGAAACCAAGATAAAACGGTCAGTAGGATATCGAGATTTCTCTCTTCTACGGACAAGCCTGTTTTCTAGCCGTTCGTGCTGGTTTTTCCCCACGTTGCCTTTGTGTGATAGTGCCCTTCTACGGCGAACTACCCACGACCTTCAGAGCTGCACACTGTCACCGTTCTTACTCGTGGCCTATATAAGAACTAGCCTTCTTTAAGAGCGAATTGAGCAAGTTGGTAAACGTTATATATGATGAAAACTGCTCAAATGACGAGGACGGAGTTGAGACTGCAAACACGAGACGACGAAGCTGTTCACGCAGCAAAGTTTATTAGTTAAGAAAAAAACAGCCTTGTAGACACTGATTACACCAACAAACACCTCCTCATATATCACGCACCACACAATCTTCGGTAGGGTGACCACCTTCCTGCTAGCGAAAAGCGGGACCCCAAAGGGGGGGGGGGGGGGGGGGGGGGGGGGGATTTATTAACAACGCACCACGAAGCCAGGCTCTGTTAACACATTTATTATCCTGTGCTGTTTATACACCTGCTAATTGTATTGCGGCAATTACGCTCAATTAATTTTCACTCCCAGTGATATACCTTTCATGCCAAATGTGTTATTAATGTGTCGAAGTTGAAAATATAAAAATCGACTGTAACAGAACTCAATGCATCAAATGGAAATAAGAAGCAGCAAATCTTTTTCGGGTTATTGTTTCCTGTCAACGCTTACTTTTATCATTATTGTCCTGCCCAAATTTTT
This sequence comes from Ixodes scapularis, assembly GCF_016920785.2. NCBI lineage: Eukaryota > Metazoa > Arthropoda > Arachnida > Ixodida > Ixodidae > Ixodes > Ixodes scapularis. The sequence continues at coordinate 47,468,581 of NW_024609880.1, read as the reverse complement.
AACATTATATTTGTTTTTGACCGTTGCGAGTTGTAGGCGTTTTGCTTTGTATGGCTGCCTTCACTAAAACAAAAAATCCACAGCAACCCTTTTGCATTGGGACAGTGAATTAAAAATAATTACACTATTTTATATTGAAACTTTTGCTGAGCAATTTTTCTTAGAATATTTTGCCAAGGGGAGAGGCACAACGGAGCATGCGCGTCGGTTATCCTGCAAGAACGACGGTTGCTTCCTACCTCGTTGGTTGCTTCCCACAATGCTTGGATAGGAAATGGTGTTGCATTGCGATTCACACGATCACCAGCGACATCCGCGCTTCCCCGTGCCCCGTTGTTCGGCAGCGCCATCAGTTGCAGAGTGAATTTTATGACAGTATGAAATGCGGGACATTTTGAAGATTTGAGAATTTCTTGCGGGACGCAGGACACGAGCCCTCAAAGCGGGACAGTCCCGCGAGTCGCGGGACGGGTGGTCACCCTAATCTTCGGAGCTTTAAACCGGTTCCCATATTCATATTGCCACGCGCGTCGCCGAGCGAGCGCGTGCACGTGGCCGAATGGTTAGCGCGCTTGACTGTCAGGCGGCAGGTCTAGGTTCGATTCCAGCCTTTTTATTTATTCTTTCAACTTGGCGTTCTCCTAAGTCCGAGAACTTTCTCGTCTCATCGAGTTCGGAATGTTCTACGCGCCGAAATAAGTTCTATTCCGAATGTTCCCGAAAGTGCCCCCGCATGGCGAGCGGAGTTACCGCCACAGATCCTGCTGTTGGCGCCGCCATCGACGCCCGCGACGCTCTGTTTCCTTTTCGTTTTGGGCACAAGTTCGCCCCACTAAACGTTCAGTTTCTTCAGTTATGATCGCCTCATGAATTCGTGACAATATTAGCTTGCGAAAACAAAGATTTTTATATGACAGAGCTGCCAACGGCGCACTGTCAAGCTGTTTTGATTTTATACTTGCGGCGTGATTTATAGACAGGATGGGTGATTACTAATTTTTGAGGAATTAGTAAATATATCCAATAAGCTTCAAGAATATTAGAAGGAAGGGGACAATTATTTTTAATGAGATGACGAATTCTAACTGTGTCAAATTGCCACGAGTAACGCACAATTCGCTAAGCTAAGGAAAAATTAAATATTCGGTGAGCTTTTCTCCGCCTCCACTCAAGGGCCGGTGTGCTTTTCTCCGCATCCTCCAGTTTTGCGATTAGTTTTTCTTCGGTGAGCTATTCTGCGGTGAGCTTTTCTCCGCCGCCCAGCAAGACAGGCGTCAGCCACTTCTACCAACCGTTGCTGCAACACCGGCAGGATCGCGACCGGCGACAGCATGATGCTTCAATGATGTCATCAGACCGACCTCGAGGAACCACTTTTTGAAACGCTGTAAACACACCTGTCGGGGTGTGATTACACCCTATCGTAGGTACTGCATGGTCGTTGGCCAATTTGGAGAATTCAAGGTGTCAAGCGGGGTATGCGGAGGGCAAGTCGTCTTCCTCTTCGCAGGAGTTGCGGTGACGTCCGAACGACGCCGAGTTCTCATTGGCTTTGATTAGAAGGATAGTGGGTGGATCTCAATGCTAGATGCCTTGAAGTCTATCCACTATTTTGTTTTCAATCAGCCAATAAGAGCTCGGTGTTCTGACATCATCGCAACCCCTGTGCAAAAAGCAGACGAACTTGCGCTCCGCACTGTCTTATCCGCAGGAGATATGTATAACACACAACACACTGCACATTTCCGTGGAACGCAGACGCCGCAGGCGCCACCCAACCGGTGACGTCCGTTCCGATGCAATGAGGAGCGCAAGTTCGCCGACTTCTTTTGCATGGGGTTGTTGTGATGTCAGAGCGCCGAGCTATGATTGTAGGATAGTGGGTAACATGGGCGTGCCAACCGGGGGGGGGGGGGGGGGCGCAAGGGGGGTGCTTGCCCACCCCCCCCCCCCAGTTCTCAGAGTGGGGGGCAAGATATGTGTTTTGCCCCCCCCCCCCCCCTGAAATAGCCGCCACTGTGCAGGGCAAACACTGGCCGGCGGCGCCCAAGGGAAATCAAGGGCATGCCGCCCCTTGGCCCGGTGGGGGGGGAGGTCTGGTTTGCCCCCCCCCCCCCCCCTCAGAAACAAGTTGGTACGCCACTGGTGGGTAGGCCTCAAGGCAGCTCGCTTTGAGGTCTATCAACGGAAGTAGGAAGCTTTTGGAGGCGACATGACGCCACCAGAGGTAAAACCAGAAGTGTGGAGAGCACGTCCCCAACGATGACCAAAACCGAGAACTGACTTAGCGCCAACAGCTGTATTGGTCACCCTCGGGGCCCGGAGGGTGAACAAAACAGCCGTCGAGTCAGCTATCATTTTCGTCCAATAGTGTCTCTTAGCCAACGTTACTAAAACACTCAGTTGGGAATCTCCCATAGAGACAGCTTTGAAAAAGTGGCCCCAATCTGTCTCCGAGCACCGAGCTAATGACGAACACAACGCCACCATTTCTCCCGCAGCGGTCACTCGAAGAACTGCACGTGACGTCTATTTTGGCTTTAAGAACAGATACAGCGGTAGAGGTTACAGGGGTGCCACCCCCGTCTCCCCGGCGGACGCGCCGCGATCAACTACTGACGTTAAAATGCACCTAGGTCAGGACGTGCTACCTGAAAGGCCCGCTGAGGCATAGTTGTATGAAAACAATATTAATTGTTCCGCAAAACCTTGCGAACTAAAGATGATAAAAACATCACGCGCCCATCATTTGGTACTAAACTCCAATAAATTTCATACAAAAAGAGTCTTTTCCGTTTGTTTTTACGCAAAAACAGGCTTTCAAAAAGTTTAAGGTGACCAAGTACAGACAAATGATAAAGAGTGGCGCTGTTGTCGCATTTAGCTCGTTCTCGGCAGAGCCGTTTATACTGAGAGAGTTTGGCCTTCTTAAGGAGATTTTGACAGTCTGACAACCACAGCAGCGTAGTCTGGCAACCGGGGGATGACTACTTCCGTCCGCCATATTGTGGATCTGACTCATAGGAACTCTACGCGATTTCTCAGGAATGAACAAGACAAAGAAGTAACGCCATATTGTGTTATCGCAAAATCCGCTTGTTCTAGCGGCCAACAAGCTCCGCCCATCGGCCAAACTCTCTCAGTATAAACGGCTCTGGTTCTCGGTGGACGCCAGCGGCCCAGTTTTCGGTGGCGAGTTTCCCAACTGAGTGTTTTAGTAACGTTGCTCTTAGCTTTGATCATCGTTGGGGACGTGTCTCTCCTCACTTCTGGCTTCACCTCTGGTGGCGCCATGCCGCCTCCAGAAGCATCCTACCTCCTTGGGTTTACCCACTATCCTTCAATCAGAGCTAATCAGAGATCGGCGTTCTGACGCCACCACAACGCCTGCAAAAGAAGCAGACGAACTTGTTCTCCGCATAGACGCTTTTGAAAGAGTGCGCGCCATCGCGAGCCTGCCATTGCTTGGGCACGTATACTTTGAGCATCTATATGACACGAGGGCTGTGTCAGAGCTAGTGTCCAATAGATTGCTCTGTATTCAATCAGAGCAAATCAGGACTCGGATCCAATCACACGCCTCGTGCCTAAGAAATGGCGACCGCCGATGTTGGTTGATGAACTTTCAAAAAGGGAACCGAGGACGGAGATAAATGCTTCTTCGGTTATCAGGGGCTCTAAGTTGGACACTCGAGAAAAAAGTCGGCGACATCGCCGACAGCCGCGATTGGTCAGAGCTGCGCCGTGGTAACCCAGCGCCAAGATCAAACGCGGCACTGGTCAATCGCAGCGGTCGGCGATCTCGCCGATTTTCTCATCCAGCGTCCAACTTAGGGCCCCAGGTCGCACAGGTCAAACATGCCACAGGGTTATAGTTGCAGACCAACGCATTCGATGCTCGTAAAACCGTCGTCCGCAGAAAAAAAAAAAAAAAATAAGGTCGATTTCAACACGACGCTCATGGCATGTATTCACGTGAAACGTCCACAACGCTGGACTGCTGCGGTCCATCGTAATCCATGGTCCTGAGCAAGTAACTGTGTCGAAAAAAATATTGAACCTTCAAGTCAACTGCGACCTCAAAACTCTTTTTTCAGGTCGTAGTTACTACCCTGGTTCAACCCAGACTTTTCCTTTCACTCAGTCCCCAAGAAACCAAGTTTACAGTTACCGTAAAATTTCGGTAGGTTCTTCAACTTCGGAAGAAAGCGTGAAAATGTGTCGTTAATAAACAAACAACACCGTCTTGACTTAACAAAGATGTCACTTTAATTGGACGTTTTGCCTCCCATACAGGGGACATCATCATGTGCCGAGGCGTATGGGCAACCTGGGGATTCAACCAGTTGGACCAGCTGGACCAGGTCCAACGCTTTAGATGCCAAATCGTCCACAGTCATTTCCGCCGCGAGAGAACCGAGTACATTTGGCCACGCGAGCGGAGCTCCGACGCTGATAAAAGAATAGACAAAAGGCCATTGCAGCAGATGCGCGGGGCCTCCTGGGATGGTGGTGAATAAATGACTACGTGTTGTTGAATCAGGTCGTCAAGTCCTTCTCCGAGATGGGTAGCAGCAAGAGAATTCCTACAGGTGGCAAGAATGAGAAGCACGACAACCAAAGCATTCTCATTTCAGTCACATTTGCCTTACAGATGATTGGACACTCGCCGATTTCCTCGCCGAGTGTCTGATTAAATTGTTACTTTTTGTTTAAGTCAAGTAGATGTAGTTTGTTTTATCATGATCAGTTCCGGTTTCTATATTTATATTTTTTGCGAAGATATATTAGCGCACGAGCCTTATGTCTTGTGCGCGTGCGTATGTGCCTGTTTTTGTATGGTCTATAGTTCTTCTCTCTTTGTTTTTTTCTATAACAAATAAACACAACATTTGACTCGCCAGCCATCCCACTCGTAGGAAAGACGGCGCTTCAAACGGGAGGGATCGTCTCGTCGCGCGCAACATCACAAAAATGCAAATAAAAATAAAAATAAAAAGCACGATTTTTTCATTATTATTATTATCAAAATGTGCACGCAGTCAAAGTCCAGCGGAAGTTAACGGGCGCGTGATGGAGGCAGAGCTTCTACTGAATCGCTAAATGATGGGGGAAAAAAATAACCGTCCTCATTTGGTTCACAAATGGAATCAGCCGCAGCGGCGAAAATTCGGCAAGTCCAATGGTCTCCGGAAGAACACGCGGAATTGGTGCATATCCTTCGCCTTGAAACACTAAAAATAGTCTCACAAACAAAGCAAAACCAGAGCAAGAAAAAAAGAGGATTCAAAAGCGGTGGAAAAAAAGAAAGAAGGAAAAGGAGCTGCGTCTGACTTCCTCGCGTGAGTCAGACATGCTGGTCTAGTTTTCCAGGGGTAGTTTCCCTGTGCACTTTTCTCCGAGAAGGAAGGGGAAAAAACGTGCTCGGTTGCAACGCTGGCAAGGCCAGTGTGCCAGAATGCTCTCGTATACACGGCCGTCAGCGTTCCCCGGGCAAACCCACCATTAAAGTGGCACTCCGCCGATTTTTTTTTTTTTTTTTTTTCAGATACCCAAACTAGCTCCATTTCCAGAATACGTGGGTTTTACTCCACCGGGAACGCTATTCAGCATCTAAAAATTCAGAATAATAAATGAGAAATCGGCCAGTGAAAACGAGAACAAAACCACCACGCAGATATCCTTGCGCTCTCTGGTGCAGTGACGTCACTGTTAGACGGGCTTGGAGGTTTTTGAGCAGATGAGTTCAGAAAACACAGCACGGGTAAGATCGCGCATCGATGAACACTAAATATTAAATAATATTGCAAAAAAAAATCTTTTGATATAACGTTCGCGTACTATATATAGTTCAACGTCATCAATGCTCATAGTATGTTGCAGGGTAAGAAGGTAGGGCGAGGGAAAAGAAGGTGGGACAGGAGGAAGCGGACGCAACGCTGGCGATCGGGGGAGAGGGTTGCCTCCTGCCCTCGCCAGCGTTGCGTTCATTTCCTCCTCTCCCACCTTCCTTTCCCTTGCCCTACCTTCTTCAGTTGTCACCGACTATATACTGATACGTTGAGCCAAATTTGGGGCAAATTGCCATAAGTAGGGAAAAAAAGAGAAAAACCACGGCGTAGTATATTTTTAACCCACGTGAAAATACAAACGTGTCGGGCTTTTAGACCAATGCACTGTTTACGAACAGGTCGGCGTCTGTCCACATTAGGGCGCGTGCGCAGAAACCAGATTTCTGGGAGAAGTGAAGCGTTTGCGCATGCGCAGTGCCGACAGCAGCGCCACCGCTGTGGCGTACGCGACTTCAGAGAGTTGAGTTGGTCTATAGTATATAGATAGGGGAAGTTGTACGGAACGGCGTTCCTGGAACGCGTTCCTTTTAGGAGGAACGAAGGAACGCCGCCGTTTCAATTTGCATCGGTGGAACTGGAACGGGAACTCGTTACAATCTAACTGCAACGAAAAAAGGAACGGCGTTCCTTTTTTTCTTTGTCCAGTGGGGTAATTTCTACTTTATTTCTAAGAGGGAGATTACAAAAAAAGTATAAAAACAATATCATTACAACGAGCAGGTTCTCATTGGCTTTTTTGTTACTTATCTTAGTGTTTATTTTGTGGGGTTCTCGTTCGGTAACAGTTGGGTTCAGGAGAGCTAGGGGAGATTGATTCCCTTTTCATGGCCCAAGGCTGCGGTACAAAAAGCAAAACTTTTAGTCGAAGTAAAAGACACAGAAAGATAGACGTTTCAACCTCAACTATTTTATTTGCTTCCATGAATCCTCATACACCCAGAAATCGAAGGCGACCACCGTCATCAATGAATTTCCACAAAGGGGCGTACGGTTACAACAAAAGAACATGTTACCAAACATCGAACGCACCCTTGTATACCGGACATTGGTCACTTAAAATATACACAAAAGTTAACCTTCATTCCTATCTCCTTGTCTCCCCACCTTCAAACTGAACAACGAATCCAACCTTCACGAAGGACTGATTTCAAGACTGATTTTCCAAAAGCCCTACCTTCTTTACTCGCTCGTCTTGGGGACAGCAACATCAAGAAGCAACTGATGCTAAGTTGAAACAAGGGACTTTGTTACATTAAAACGTGTGAAGTGCTTGTAAAACCTTTGTGCAATGTAGAATAACAGTACATTTGACTCGTCTGAATCACTTACCACAAACATTAATATGGTTAAAAACTGAGATTTTTAAAGGTGAATATATCAACAAATAAAACCTTGCTTCCGCTTGGTTTCTTCTCCCGGTGTCCGTTCATCATGGTATTCAAATTCGTGCTTCGCTATTTGATGAGATAGATAAAAAGAAGTTAGTTTGATTTGGTTGAATATGGTAATCAGCAAAATGCAAATGTAACCATACGTTACATTTTTTAACTGTAACGGGAACGAGTTTCTTTTTCACAAATTAGACTTATTACCGGAACGCGTTGCAAAAATGAGAACGAACGAGGATTTTAAATAAAAAGTCAAAGGATAAAAATATAAAAACTAAAAAATCACGTTGCGGATACCTGTGGCATTTGTTTAACTGAAATTAATGCCACAGGCGCTTGCAATGTCATATCCTGTTTGATGAATGGTGGACGTGGGCCGTTGACGTCTACCCATAGAGAAATACCCGTTCTCTTTTGTCTCTTGATCCAGGTAACGTCATCTCAAACTTTCGCTTTCTATCACCATCGACGTGACACACGGAGTTTTAGCTTCCTGCGAAACTTATGGCGAATTCCACTGGTCGTTTTAGAGCGCGCCAAGATTAGTAGTTTATTTATGTGAGCCGAAAAACTGTGTTTTATTTTCTCTCACCCAACCCGGCAGATTATAGATACGCTAAAGAATGTACGTTGAAGCTCCCTCCCTGTTTTTCAATTTTAACAGAGGAGGCGCTAGAGAGGAGGCGACCTCCTCTTCAGCGTTCAGTCTGAAGAAGTAGAAACAGGTGGGAAGAGCTTAGACTTCACTCTTAACCTGGCACCTACTTATCTCTCCAGAACTATAACGGAGTGCAATGCGCCGCAAGGAAGCCCCTGAGTTTGTATAAAGTGCATCGATATGTAAATATACTTTTTTATGACTCTTTCTATCGTGTCATTTAACCGTGTTAAGGTGTCCTTGAGTTTTTGCACTGCCTCATTTGACATTACTGTTCAGGGCGTCATGTAACGTTCGTATGGCTTTCGATAATTAAATTAACATTGAGTGTTTTACGAAGCAAACCAACGAGAGGCATCTGCTGGCACGCCCCAGCGGAGGACTCGACAACCCGTGGACGTTTTGACACGAATACGAAATTTCCTTTAGGCGGCGCCCATACTGCGCAATAAGCCTCAAGAAGCACTTCTGGTATTCGCCATTTTTATCATTGTTTATCATTCCCGACTGCTCACTTCTATATATATTCCCTGACGCGGGACAGGCGAAATAAATAAATAAAATGGTCGGTACACATCGGAGTGCTTCGAAATATCTTTGGCGTTCACCGAGAAATATGCGAGAGCGATAAAAAGTCCTCAAATAGTCACAGCTCAAATATTCCGAATAACTGCCATCCCGAAAAAGTTTTTTTTTCGTATTAATTGGCTACTGGTTCAACGAAGGTTACCAATTGGTACAAAAAAAAAAATAATACTTGCGGGTCACGAAAATTCAATTGATCGACGGGAGAAATTAGGATCTTTCGTTCGGGGCGATCTACGCGAAGAGAGTTTATAGTTCCTATCATTAGTCAGAACTCTGCCCAGGGGCCCTAAGCTGGACACTTGGCGAAAACGTCGGCGAGAAATCTGGCGGCCGCGATTGACCAACGCCGCACTTGACTTTGGCGCCGGCCAATCATAGCCGCCGAATTTCTCGCCGACTTTTTCGCCAAGTGTCCAGATTAGGGCCCTAGGTAACGAGCCGACAGAGCCAATCAAGCGGTGCAAAAACCGCCACGTCACGGTGTTCTTCGTTCATTTGTGCGTATATGATACATCAACCGGCTCGACCAATCACGCGCTCTGTTTTAGAGTGCGCGTCTCTGTCCGTATATGTCTTCTGGCTTTTTGTCTCCGCTCTGACGTTGTGGTGAAACGAGGTATACGGATGCCGTCGGAAAATATATTATTTAGTTTTAATTTTCCTGAGAGAGAGGAATACATTTATCTAAATGTATTCCTGCCAATCCCGAGGAGATTGGCAGGATGCATGGTTCGCTCTTGAGAAGGGGAAAAGATGTGAAGATTAGAAAACAAAAAATAGGAATATATATAATTAAAACAAAATACGCACTTTGTTGTCTGTTAATTTAAAAGCCTCAGTCACACTGCTCATATACATCACACCAAAGACACGCGGAGTTCCTCTGTAGACACGAAGGCAGAAATATGTGCGGGCACGCCTCACGCATGGGTTCCAAGGCTTGGTACATTTGTAAGCTTCGAAGAATGTATGCAGAAAGTTTTCGTATGACCAATACAGGAGCGTCGTACAGGGAAGAATCACGCATCAGGCAGTGTATGCGGACTGGCTTTTATACGATGTATGGGCGGCGTGATTGTAACTTAAAAGTATGCCTTACACTCCATCGAACCTAGGTTTTTTCTTTCTTTCTTTTTTTTTTTTTTTTTTCTTTTTAGAACACGGATAAGCGAGGTTGTTGGATTTGAACCCTTTGCAATCCCGAACTTCCGTGGTCCGGGCGGGTGAGTCAGTGCAAGTGGTACTCCGTTGGGAAGAGATAGAAAGAGAGAACTTGTCAGTTCATTTCGTTGACTCGTGTACAGTCTACACAATCTATAGATTATATCCGCGCGTTTACCATCTCGATCACTTACCCTTGGGCGCCGTATACCATCTTATGAATACTTTTGTATTCACATTACGTCCCAGCTTATACTTGGACAGTTCGCGCTTCGTACGTCTTTAATAACGCCGCCGCATGTTTGGAACTCCTCGAGGAAAACTTCGCAGAATTATCTTCATCTCTGAAACTATTAACTATATACGAGATACTAATTTGCTTAGTTTACTCGAATATGCCGTTTCAGTCAGTCAAGCTCGGGCTTGCCTGGGGCTTCAAGCGCGTGAGCCAGCTTGAAGACCCAACATCACACAAAAGACAGGCTGGGTTCGCTGCAGACACGACGATAAAATAATCTGCGGAAGCGCCTCAACAATGTTCAAAGCATGGTTGCTTCGTATCTATGCATGCTCCAAACATGTCTGCCGGCAGTTGTTGTATGATCAAAAACTGCCTGCAGTTTCGATCTCCCCTTAAACACACCTTAGACAGTGTCTGTAGGCTGTATTTTGTATGATGCATTAGATGTGTGACCACGGCGCTTTAAACACCCACTAGATTTTGCTAAAAAATTTTGTTTTGTTTGTGTCGTATTTTTTATTTAAAACATATGCAAGCATAAATATACAATTGATTCTAACCTTCATTCGCCATCCCTGGCATTTCGCCATAAAACTTTTCGTCTCTGCCTCTTTCTTAAGGTATTTCATCACACTCCCCTGCCCGCCAAACAACCCCCCCCCCTTTTTTTTTTTCTTTTCCCCTACTACGTAATATTTCTATCAGATCGTGTTTTCTCCACGCACGTCAGTAGGGTGGAATCGCCTTCCTGCTTTAACAGCATCAATCGAAGATCACCGAAGGTTCAAGGACGTCGTAGCTAAATGCTGGTTTTCACCCCCCAAAAAAAGAGGACGTTTTGCGCATTGTTCCTATGCCGCGCGAAGTAGTTGTTACAAGATTTGGTAGTCGGAGGAAGAAGCGATGCTTTTGGCGTATCAAGCGTGTACAGCTTCATAAGATAACATATCTATCTACTCTAAAAAGCACCTACATATATCATCATCATCATCTGCATAAAGAAACAAATTAGTAATGTTCCGCGATGAGCCAGACTTTTTTCTTACTTCTTCTAGAGGTGAAAATGATAATATATATTGCATACATGGGAGCCATGTTACTGTACTGATAAATGAATAATTTCCCACTCTAATTTCATTATTAAAAATTGTAACCACTGTCCTCTCTAATGCCTTAAGGCATAAGGTTACACCAAATAAATCAATAAAACACTTCTAAAACCCAAGACATAGGCTACAAAGAAGGCACGAACACAAGACGTCTCAAACACAGCTCTGAAACAGAGCTGTTTGAGATACCTCGTGTTTGTCCCTTCTTTGCTTCCGTCTTGGGTTTTAGAAATGTTTAACCAGCTCGCATGCCTTATTACTTTATCGTAAATAAATAAAACTGCTTTATTTATTACCTTTCTGAATGGAACATGACCCAGGAGCGGTGTCCCGACTTCCGAGCCACTATGATGATGAGGTTTTCCAAATAATCTTTTCTGTGTTCCAAACTCTCCCAGTCTCTCTTATGAAACCCACGAATTTAACGAAGGTCGCAATTTCTCTATGAATGTTTAGATAGTGGGAAGTAACGGCATGTGGTTCACTCATTAGTGTTTGAGTGAGACAGACAGCGTTCTCGTTGCAACCCAACGCAATTGTGACTGCTTACGCCGAGAGAACAGATTGGCACTCTGGAGCCATCTATCGAGTAGCCCTGGAATTCCGTATACAGCTTTATTGAATTGGTTTGCGGTATTTTCTAGATCACATATACGCATTACCCATGAGAAATGGTCACTTACATCATCGGCAAACATCTTTCAAGCGCATGGTAAATAAATGATGCGTAAAAAAAGAAAAAAAAAGAGGAAATATGCGCAAATCGAAAGCCTGTTCTAGGAGTATACGATAGCTGGCGCCAGCGTGTTATCTCATCGTGAGCAGTCGCAAACAATTGTACCGCGGCCAACATTTTTTTTTTTTTAAGTGTGCATTTCGCATAGTGACTACACTTTACACCGGTATGATGCTCACCCAGATCAAAACGGACAACGCACACTAAAATAACAAACAACAAAAAAAGACAGGAAGATCTTTTGGCGGATATTTAGAGAATGCGTTAGCATGACCCTTGGATACGCCACACGCCCGTTGGTAAATGCTATAGCGCTGACCCCTTCACTTTTTTCTTTTGGCTTTCTCCTTTGCTTCCTCTATTTTTTACTGCTTCTTTTTGGCCTCGTTGCGGTGTCAGTGTTTGCGTTTCCCAAAGGGGACGTGTGTGGCGTTTCCCAAGGGTCATGCTAACTAATTCCCCAAGAATTCAATCCACCAATAGATCTTCCTGTAAATGTTTTCACCCCTTTTCTGTACTCTCCCTGTCAGAGCACGTCGACGCCTTGCGGTCATCTATATCCCTCGCAGAAAGAACCAGATTCATATCATTCGTGGAGTGAACCGCATCTATCTTTTTAACTACGCACACACATCACAACCCACGCACCGCTACTATGGAAACCAAGAGCGAAGAACAACCGGCGACAGCAGAGCGGCGACCTCGTACGCCCGCATTCCACCGCGCAGCGGCGCAACGCCTTATAGATAACAAAGCCGTACTGCTAAATGAGATGGCGTCACCAGAGAAGGCCAACACTCGGCACAGGTTGGACACGACGATTGCGTCAACGTTCGCCTCAAACTTGACTTAAAGCCGAGCGCTGACTCAGCACTCGTTTCCTGTCTGCGTCCAGCGTTAGCCTTCTCTGATTAAGCCATCTCATTAAGCACTACGGCTTTGTTATCTAGGAGGTGTTGCGCGGCGCCGGCTCCTCTGTGACTCCGCGGAAGCTATGCGAGTGACTTTGCAAAAACGAAAGCATTCGTTTTAACGAAAACCCGGCGGCGTCTGTCAGTTTGTCAGCGCCGGGGAGAGAGGGAGAGGTTGACGCGTGCTGACGTCAACGCTTCAGACCAATGGAAGCGTCGCACGCGACAACTTACAAACAAAAGACACCCCCGGGTTTTCGTCAAAACAAGCGTGCTAATGCTAACGAATTCAAAATAAATCTGTGAGTTCACTTTTTTTGCGAAGCACAGAGGCAGCCAATCACGGCAAGCAATAGAAAGATCCCAGCGAATGACTAATCTCAGAATACGATCGGACCAAAAACATCCAATGTGCACAGTCCCCGCGTATATGGATGTCAACACAATAAGCGTGACGTTTCACTTGCACATTAGTGCTTCTTCGCACATAGCATTTCTCAGATCTAATCAATATTCTGAGCTTCATCCTTCACTGGGATCCCTCTGTTGTTCGCCGTGATTACCGTATTTACTCCAGTAATACCGCACTATTTATGAACAAAACCGTTGCATCTACTTTCCCACAGAACACATATACAGCCAATCATTGCGTTGCGCTTAAATAACATAGCGAATAACCTGATCGAGAACACGATTCTCCATACAAATGCAATCTTCACAGATGGTATCTTTGCACGAAGACATTATCGCTGTCCTGTAAACAGCTAGAATCATGCTGCCGATCGAGGTAATCGGAAATCTGCGTGCTCCACGGAAAAGCGAACTTTCAAGTTTTCTTTATAAACAGTGCGGCTATTACTCGGGTAAATACGGTACCCTTAAGTTACAAGCGCAAACTAAAGTGCTACATATATATACCGTCTACATTGAGCCAAGGTTGTAATTCTAATGCAAATCGTATACTTACACCGATTCAATGATAGCAGCGTGAACTTCGTCTGTGCGCCCCGGCGATTGCTTGTCGAAGATTTCTCAGTTCATAGAAAGGACCGCGCGTTTTGATTCCGATTGGCTTTGTTACTGACCTCGACGCACCCTTTGTTTGGAACTTGAATATTTAGCTCTTGGCGACATTGGAGACAAAACACCCGCATAAATAATTATAGAACAGGTGTAACTCGCTTTTCCTAACCGAGATAGCATCGCCATAGTGAGCAGTTTCTGGGTATGGTAAGCAGCATCTATAGACTTAATTTAACCTGGAGTCAGATCGCAGCCAATGTTAAGAGTCGAGAGCCAACCATGAAGCAGCGCCAATATTGAGACGTCCCGGTCCTCGTCGTTATTTCGAGTGTTATCAACCGGTTCAACTTATAATCGAGCGCAGTGAATGCGCCACGACAGCTTCCGCTTTTAGTCCGCTCGTCGGTGCGTGCGTCGGCGCTCTTACTTGTGGCGAAACTACAATCTAAAATGTCATGCTCAGTTTAGCCGTGGGTTCTCATTAATTGTACATTCTCGATGATTACTGGATCTCTGGGTTACAGAAATAAAAATCGGTCGTGTCCACGCGAAACATGGTTATTTGGACAGAAAATGCTTAGGGAATGTTATGATATCTTACATCTGCTAAACCATATATGCTTTTAGGGCAGGAACATTGGAAAACGAGAGGCGACGAAGGCATACACTGTGTGTCGTAACTTGCGTGTATGTTTAGACAACAGATATTGAAATTGAGTCAGCCCCAATGGGTGTCTGAACTCCACTGTAGATGAGAACATTTGTCAGTGCTGTACACGACGACTGATCCCGGGCTCTTTATCGTGGGTCACGCAGTATAGGGATTAGACGATCGCACGCCGGTACGATGCTCATCCAGATCGAAACGGGTAGGAACAAGCGTTTTCGCTCCACGTGCTCCGGAGCTGCGGAGCGTAAAACACTTGGCCACCGATCCTCCAATGAAGGCATCAGAACAGTGCTTTTTTTTTTTTGCGAAGACGGCTGCACGCAGCCAGATGCACACACGCACGCACAAATCTAGAAAAGATTCAACTATATTCCTACAAGACTTGGATATGCACGAGAGACTGCATGAGCCGACAGGATGCACGGTCGGCTAAGAGGCGGCGAACGCAGCCACAAAAAACGGTGCTCTTCTTCTCCTACACGCGACCAACCACGAACGATTCTATGCTCAGTTTCACGATGGACCACAGCAAGCCATACGAGGAATCGGAGCCAATCCAACGCCTTGTGAGTGTCACGTGCCCTTTCTAAAAAAAGGTGCAGCAGCAGCAACGCGCGGGGCGTATGGTCACATGATACGTTCGCACCGCTGCATTGGCTCGTATCATACGCTGCGGTCCATCGTAAGGTGAATTGGAATAGACACGCGCACGAGCCAAAGGTACGGCGTGCACGCTCGCCTGCTTTGAGAGTATAGACGAGGAAAAGTGGCAGCACGGAAATTATTTGTTTATTGCTGCCTGTCGCCGCTTCCTCGTAGCCGTGCCAGGTCGAGGCTTTACAAAAGGTCCGCACTCTTTTCCGACGTCTCTTTGCAGCCGAGGGCCTCTCCTTAACCGGGCGTTTCGGTGGCATGCAGCGTGCGGGCACAACCTTTGCGCACGGTTCCCACCACGCATGGACGCTCCAGCGCCAGCCACGTACCTAAGGAAGAAAAAACGGAAACTTACGTGTCGACTCACAAGAGGAGATATTACAATGGACGGTGCGACGTCTCGTCTTGGTGTGATGTAGGAAAACTAACGCGACGTGAAAGAATAAATAAATAAATAAAGTTTAAAAAAGTCAGGGACGAATTGATTTGTTTTATACCAAAAGTCTCGTGCTTGCGCGCTCTGCCTTGATTACCCAAAGTCACCGGCGGCTTTTATTTATTTATTCGGCAGACACATATATTTGTGTGTCCTTCACCACTGTACGGGAACCCGCTGAGCTACTAGCACGATTTTAATATTTTTATTGTACCCTGCGGTATAGGCTGTTTCGAGACCGTTAATGTTGCCCCCCAAAGGAGTTTCACTCATTGGCCGCTCGGTGCATCCTATACAAATAAACAAAACGTATTGTTCAAAAAAAAAAAAAAGTAGCTAAGGAGGTATGTGTGGTTAATACCTGAGTGCCTAGTTCTTTGTTCCACTGAGACGAGACTCCCTTCACCCCCCTATCCCAGGTTAAGAACCATGCTCCAGCTCGAACGCGAGTTTTCCGCCTTTTATATACCACTTCGACGTCCGCGCAGACGAAGCCCGGCGGGATGCAAAACGAGCACGTGATGATGCAGCAAATTCTACGGCCTACCTGTCGCCGAGTCACCGACTATATGTAGTCCGTGGGCTCGAGATCACTTGAGCAAATAATGAATCGGGCAGCCGTATGATGCGAGCAAAACCGTGTCACTGTCACAGTAAAACCATCTCGTATGCAATATGTCCTGCGTTTCCGCCTTCTCACGTCCACGTTTTCCTCAAAATTAAGCTTTGTTACGTTCGCTGCTTCTTTAGCGAGGCTACCAATGGCGCACAAGGACTGACACTTGCGCTTCGGCGTGGCCAGCAAACAAAAGGGAACGCCACTTCCGACCTCTTTTTCTCACATCGTCTCTTGCGGCTTCCTTCAGCGCTCGACTTTCCTCGAACTGCCGACTCAACTCACGGGCACACGTTCAGTCACAAGATTGCATTCGACATCATATGATCTCTTTTGTTAGAACCAGTTGGAATGTAGAACAGTGCACGCTTTGCAACTCTAATTTTAGTCCGGATTAAATATCTTATGCTTTCCGGCAGCGCCAAACCGTGACCAACGAGTACTGTTCTTGAGGCTCACGTTTCGTCTAATTTGACGCCATTAAAATAAGTCAGTAGGAAAAGCACGGAGCAGGACGAAGTAACGACTAAAGCGGACGCCATTGTGCTTAAATATGCATACTCTAGCGAGAACAAAGCGCTCATTCTAACTTTCTTGTTTTGTTTGCAAGATAGCTAAACCATAAGACGTGTAAGATATCAGAGAGTTCCTGCTTCTATTTTTCCGCTGGCTGTTTTTAATTTAATTTTTAATATAATAGTTTTTAATTATTATTCGTGCACAAAACAATTGTATGCTTAAGAAGTAATTTTTGTCTGTCACTGAGGTTGGGAGTAACTACGGTTTTTCCGCTTTATGGAAATTTCAATAAAGCCAGTTGTCGGTAAATTTTTTAGCGATCAAGGTTTCTTTCGAAACACTCACATTTTGAGAATTCCAGACCAATTCTTCAACTTGATTATTTCTATCCTTGCATGCGTCCCTTATGTTCGTCATGACGTAAAATACTGTTTTCCACTTTGCAGTCACCCGATGCGAGAAGGTATGGAGTGCACAGCGTATGGCGTCACCACAACTCTCAGCTAGCTACTGGAGGCTGCGATTGCGAAAAAAAAAATAATAATAATACTGCTGACACTGCAAGGAAAAAAGATTTTTTTTTTTTTTTAAGGGGAATAAATGGAACACGTATGTTTTTAAATATTTTTTCCACCAAAATATTTTTTGCGCAATATTTAACCGTTTAAGACGTTGTTTGTCGTTTTGAACGACAAACAACGACCAATCTCATGCACGTGTAGCACTCTCTAGCCCGGCTTTGATGCAGCATATGCACGCGAAGGAACCTTTTTGACGCTTGCACTGTCTCAGTGCTCGAGAAGTAAGCTCGAGTATAATTGCACGCCTACCAAACACCAACTTATGTTTAAAAACAAACCGGAGCGCCCCTAGCGGATGCCACCGGCGCCGCGCATGCGCGGTGGACGGTGGGCAAGAAGCTCGCCGTCGCCCATAAATAAACCATTGAATTGCGTCGTTGTCGGCGTCGGTGTGAGTCCCCGTGCTCTTTTTCGCGTTGGAATTGTTGATTCTACGTCCTCCTAACAATGTCTGACTACTTGAGCGGCATCAGCAAAATTAACGAGGCTCTTTACACCGCAAAACTTTGCGTGAATAATGTGACGTCCGGCGATTCATTTCACGTGGACGCCGCAGAATGGGCGCTAAAGCCTGACTCCCACGATGAGATTCATCTCGCTATTTTCAGTCGCGACGTCGCTCGGGCTGCAATAGCGTGGTCTGTAGCTGAGATAGTTGACGTCGATACTGAAAACCGCACGTAGAATCGGACATTACAAGTCGGTGATGGCCACTGGTAACAATGATCAACATCTTCTTGTATCTACGGTTTACACTTGGCCTACTTACCCCAAACAACCTTCAAAAGTGTTTTGAGGCCTGCACTTACTTCTTATTGCAATTACCGGATCAACGTTTGGTTTACGGGCCGTTGTCGTTTGAACGAGCTGACGACAAAAAGCAGAGAAGTTTGAAAGTGCAGACGACAGTTCGAACGGATACGCAATGGGGTGCGGGCCAGAAGCACCGCGTCCCGCGTCAACAAACCATTGGAATGTCACGTTGTCGGCGTCTGTGTGAGTCTGCATACTCTTTTTCGCGTTGGAATTGTCGAATCTACGTCCTCATAGCAATGTCTTACCACTTTAATCGCCTGAGCGAAATTATGAAAGCTCGTTACGCCGCTAAACTCTGCGTAAATAGTTTGACGTGCGGCGATTCATTCGCATGAACGCCGCAGAATGGACGCCAAAACCATGATGAGATCCTTCTAGCTATTTTCGGTCGGAACGTCGCTCGTGCTGCAAAAGTGTAGAAGGCAGTGGCGATGATCGACGTCGATACTGAAAATCGGAAGTGGGAACAGAGCAAGCGTAACAAGTCGGTGATGGCCACTGGTACCAATGATCAACATCTTGTATCTACTGTTTACACCGAACCAACTTTAGTCTTTTGAGGCCTGCAATTACTTCTTATTGCAATCACCGGGTCAAAGTTTGGTCTACGGACCGCTTTTGTTTGAACGAGCAGACGACAAAAAGCAGACAATTAAGTTCGAAAGAGCAGACGAAAGTTCGAACGATCAGGCGGCCGTGTGAATTTGAAAACGCACTGAACCCGCGCGTGGTCTGGACAACTTAGCGGTTTTCTCTCGATCATGTTGGAACACAACAACCACATCTGGCGAGCACAAAGTGTTGCCCGCACAAGCAATCGTAGTTCGACAGCGTCTGGTTTGCCCTTGTCACGGCTACTATCCACGTTCTCGGAAGAACGGAGGGGGCAGAAACACATGAAAACTGATCTTCAAACCTCTCCAGACTCTCTTGGTACAGCCCCGTCGCGGCATTTTGGCGAGAAGGCAGGTTTTTTGTCTGGTTTCTCCAGACAAAAAACCTGGAACGCAGGAATGCATGTCTCGCACCGCGACTTCTGCCCACCACCCCAGACCGGAAGTGCGTCCGACGCGCCACCACCACGGCGTGACGTAGGAAAGTTGAGTTCGTGTGGCTCACATTCCGCGACACATAGCGTGGACAAGCCATCGTCGGCTTTTTGTTATTTTCCACCCAGTATTGAAGGACTGTCACGTAAACTATACAATAGTAGTGGAAAGTGCTCAGTTTGTGTACTAACCTAAGCGGTAAATCTTGATGCCCGCCAGTACTCTTACAAAGTAAGATGAGAAAAGTTCGTGTTTGCACTATAGTGCCGGGCATCGTATCATGCTTCACGTGCTTGAAGAGGGGGGGGGGGGGGGTGATTGGTGTAATAATAATAATAAGGGTGTGTTTATGTTTATGCAACCGGAAGTTAGCCTCATTGGGGGTCCGGTGTCTCAGCCCTCAGACGAGAAACTTAGCCAGTGCAGTGCAACCGCTATAGCCTGGGTTATTTTCACAAAATGCGCCGCAAGACAAAAACAGAGTAAGTGAGACAACACGAAGCGCTTCGTGTTGTCTCACTTACTCTGTCCCTGCCTTGCGGCGCATTTTGTGCAAATAAGTCATGTACCAACTCGCCCATCTGTCACTATTGATGCTAGCCTGGGCTTTAACGTGCATTACGCAGTAGTGACACACGACCGCAAGCCTGTATACGATGCACATCCAGATCGAAACGGGGTGGGGATTGAACCCTGATTTCTGGGTTCTTCAGCGCGAGTTGGTGTGTGCTACCGCGCTATACGTATACTTGGCCACCAGTCCCCTGGAGGTCGACGTCTATTGTTTCTGCGTGTCGCTCGAGTGGCACTATGCGCCAAGAAACTGAGAGAAAGGAGGAGACGAGAGCGCGCTGGGACGTCAGAAAGCCGAGCCCTGATTGGACTAATTAGTGGGTAGACCTAAAGCTAGAGCTGCCTTTGCCTCCACTGCACTCGTCGAACGCGTTAGACTTAGAAGGCGGAATGGCGGCGTCCAGCGTTTGGCTTTCGCATTCGATCGCGTTCGACGAGTGAAGGGGAGACAAAGACGGCTAGCATCAGGCCTACCCCAGACGTTGTAACAAAAAGAGACGCGTATTTAAAGCCGCTAAAGCTATACGCTCTGTCCAGTCTAGTGGCAGAAATACGCCGGACGCAGCTGTTGCTTACAAAAATTCAAATAAAAACGCTAGGCTAAATTCTCATAATAGACCTTGCCGTCAATGTTACTAATTAACCTTCGACAGATTTGAAATGTTGTGTCTGGCCGCGATAAGTCATCTCTGATTTCACTCGAAACTGTAGATGAATTTCGCATTGAAGAATCTTTGTGTGCTTCAATCTTTAATCAAGTTTTCATCGAGTGTTTTTCTAATCCTCGCAGAAATACAAATCCACCTTACCAGGATAACGATTTTTTATTAATGGATCATATTGTTATCAACCATAATACCGGTGGCAGCTGTGCTAACGCTCCTGTTTGCGGTACAAACGTCGCGTCTGTGCGCGTGTTACGTATTTCGTTCTTTTTGCAAATAAATCACCAATTAATCGTCACTCTATTAGTGCAAAATATGATACGCATTTTCAAAATTTAAAGCACAATAAGAAAACAAAAAGTGCAAGTTTAGATATTTTCAAAGACATACCTTTATGCATTCCAACTTTCTAGACCTGTAATGCATCCAAGAGGCTTTCTTATTTTCCTTTTTTATTAAATAGATGAAGGACTCGTCTAGTTCCGTGTGTACTTGTTTTTCTTAATTAGCACACTCACATTTTTTTAAATAGTTATTCAAAAGGAGTTTTTTTTGTGAGATTTTGAAGTCCCATAACTCACTTTCACATCATAACGCAGCAACGACATTTAAGGGAATGCTTGTGGTAAACATAGGAACTCAATACAAAATATTAGAAGTGCAACGCCAGCCGTTTTCTGTAAACACAGCTTGATTGTGTTAAAATTTCTAAGAATTCCCTTAACGCGTTCTTGGTTTTCTCAAACAGCGTTCTGGCATCTAACCAATTTTTTTTTTTAATTGTATGCTAGAGGAATTGAGCTCGTTCACTGTAAGCGTGATTTTTTCGTATTCATATTCAGATTTGTTTAAACTAATTTTAAATCATTGGACTATCTTGAAGCTCGACTCTGTGTTCCACGCACCGCACGTACTGGCGTCTGCAAGAGTAACTATTCTAAAAGAAAAAAGAAAAGTCTAAAACAAATGGCATTTTGCACGCACGTTCATTAACGCTTTATTTTGGTTATTTACGTCGAATCTTTTATACGGGGAAAGCGTGCCCGTGCGGCGCGTGGAACACCATTTCCCTGCATTCTCCTTGATGCTCGGATAATTTAGCAATAGGTCTCTCGTGAACATATCAAAGGAGCCCCTTACTGCTAGAAAATGTTAACGAACTGTTCTCTTCTGCGGCTGAAGTAAAAATTTGTAAGTGCGGCTAGCCTTTCGACTGTTCTCAAGTACACATCAAAGTTGATCTTAAATTTCAAATTGTACATTTTGCCGTTTATCAGAATTATAACAAAGGCAAAGAAAAAATTTCATTTTGACTTTTCTTAGAACTATGATGCAAGGGAATGTACGAAACCTATTAATATACTTATTGCTATATTACCCAACCATCAAGGAGAACGCAGGGATTGGTGTTCCACGCGCCACACGTGCTGACGTCACCCGTAGTAACTTTTCTAAAGCAAATACCTAAAATAAATGGCACCTTGCACGCGCGTTCGTCAACGCTTTATTTTGGTTATTCACTCCGCACCATTTATACGGGGAAGGCGTGCGCGTGTGGCCCGTGACAGACCAATCCCTGCATTCTTCTTGATGCTTGTGTAAAATAGCTATAGGTATAGAGGCTTTGCAGCAGCTGTGCATGCACGCCGCCATAAATGACCCTCAGTTTTTGTTTCCTCTTATTCCGTTTATTTCACTTCATCATTACCATAGCAGGCCAGGTTACTGCCATATTAGATTCAACTGTGTCCTATTCTAAAGCATCGACCCTTGTAGAGGATCGTCAACTACCGTTTCAGTTGCTCGGCATCTCGGTAAGACAAGAGAAGGTCAGCAATGGCGGCTGTAATTTGGCGCGTGTGGAAAGCGTCTATATTGATTAATTCTTCGATTAAAACTGACACCCAATCCTAGTTATAACTTAGTCCACGGGACATCTGTGCCTCATATGTCGCATGCAAATCTACTCTTTGAGTTTGATCCCGGGCCTCATTCAAACCACGAATGTCCCGTAGACTTCGAACTTAGTGTATAGACCGTTTTACTGAAAGAGGGCGAGAGAGAAAAGGGGAAAGGGCTACCGGCGCTTTCCCCCTTTCTGATTGTGTAGAAAGAGTAAAAGACCCGGATGAGAGGCTTGGCCGGTGTTGGGTGTCTGCTGTGCCCCAACTTCGTTCGCGCTTTCTTTTCTGTTTTGAACTAGCAAACTTGATTAGAGTAACGGGCTTCGATGGCAACAGTTCCCCGGTCATCGGGACACCATTGCTCGGTCATAGGGTGCACGAATAACGACAGAAAGCGTCGAATACCGCCCAAGGACCTATGTAGATTGCAATCTTCTCGACTGTGCTTGGAACAGCTTGTGAATGGAGCGCGCACCGAACGCTGTACCGCCGATGAACATGGGGTACGCTCGCAAAGTGCGTGCCAGTTTTCTCGTGATAATTGCTGTTTCAGCTTGTAAAATTTTGTAACTGAATTTATCTTAATATTGATAATTTGCAGTGGTGACTGACTCGATTTCATCATTTACAACACTTAGTTGAAGGCTTATTTCCGCCGCCGGGTCAGGCTAGAAATTGTTGAAAAGGTAGTTCTATCGGTTTTCCTGAATAGCGATCCCCTGTGCGATACCAGAGAGCCGACAAAAGCTCTCCTTGGAGTGCCGCTGGTGAGTTGTTTGGGTTGTTTCCGTTGATTGGGCGCTGTGAAGCGCTGGATAGTTGCTCCAGGGTACGACTCGTGTGTTGCGATCTGCGTCTTCGAGCCCAGTGTGTACGTTTCTTTGTTCGAGTCATGGCATCCGCCAGTGCGGCAACGGGGGAAACAGCGGCAGCGAACGTGTCAGTGATAGAAATTGGAGGTTAGTACTCAAAATATTGCATCAAATAGTAAAATAATTCGTGGCTGCTTTGACGCTTTCTGCGGTTCGATATAAGCACATCTAGAACGTCTTCGTCGTTCATCCACAATGAAATATGAGAACACGGACACGCAAGATAAAAGCAGCGCAGCAAAACGATATGTAGCAGCTCCGGGTGTTTACAAAAGTTAATTGAGGTTCCCGTTTCGTGTATCGCTTGTTCATTACTAAAAACGGCTGCGTTAAAATGGGCCTATTGCAAACAAAAATTTATGAATGGTTCATCATTTCCAGTCACGCGGAAAGCGTTGGAGCTTCAAAACATTGCAGCCGCAA
This sequence comes from Ixodes scapularis, assembly GCF_016920785.2. Taxonomy (NCBI): domain Eukaryota; kingdom Metazoa; phylum Arthropoda; class Arachnida; order Ixodida; family Ixodidae; genus Ixodes; species Ixodes scapularis. Next base: position 47,445,136 of record NW_024609880.1, on the reverse strand, counting down.
GTGCCTTGCCGAATTCCATGCAAGCTACGAGGTCCTTGGGCGGTATTCGACGCTTTCTGTCGTTATTCGTGCACCCTATGACCGAGCAATGGTGTCCCGATGACCGGGGGACTATTGCCATCAAAACCCGTGGCTCTAATCAAGTTTGCGAGTTCAAAACAGAAAAGAAAGCGCGAAAGAAGTTGGGGCACAGCAGACACCCAACACTGGCCAAGCCTCTCATCCGGGTCTTTTACTCTTTCTACACAATCAGAAAGGGGGAAAGCGCCGGTACCCTTTCCCCTTTTCTCTCTCGCTCTCAAAATGGCGCTACCCACGATAAAACGGTCTATACAACGCTGTCAAAGCTGCTTGAGCGAGCATGGCGTTTTATCTCGCAGATCTTTTGCACGTGTTCTCGCGGAAACGAAACCATAAATGAAGCCACGCGCCCACGCAAGTAACGGAGTATACAACTTTCCATAGAAGCGTACAAGGTCGCGTTCATTGCTGTGTTTGTGTGTTATGCACGCGCACTTTCTGGCTGGCTGCAACTGCGATCGAGCGCTGGCTGGACCGTGATCACCGTGACCGTGATTTAGCATGCGTGGACTGTGCTTTTTGTGAACAGTGGAAACGTGCACCGATGGCGAGAGACAAACGTTCGTTGTATAGACCTTTCCAGCGGCAGTCTCGAACGAAACGATTTACAGCGCGCGTCCCTGGTTTTGAGAGTGTACGTCAGTGTTTCCCGACTGCGCTGAGCTGTGGAGTTTCTCGTTAGTGAGCAACAAGTGAGCGTCAGTTAATAATAAAATAACAATCCTTATTTCCAGTCATACATGTGCCTGAGGGTCTGTGGCAAAAGAATACAAAAGGAAATTCGGAGAAGACACTTCAGACATGCTTACGTGTGGGAATGCGAAAGCATTGTAGTCCCTTCGGTGAAATGTTTTCGATTTATTTCTTCGACATGCGTGAAAGTTATTTCTGCTGATTCGATGTGTGACGCGCGGGGGGCAGCACGCTTTTTTAATACATTCGTGACGTGGCGCCAGCTTCTCCCCATTGGGTGCGCCGTCACGTGCCCAATGACGCATGCACTTGGCCACACCTTCAGTCAGCCAGATGGTTGTGACGTGACGTGTGCAATGACGCACGCACTTGGCCCACCTTAGTCAGCCAGGACCGTGGAGCTAGAGTGCCTAGAATATACTGGCTAGTGTGACGAGCGCCAGCGCTCCCCTAAGGGAGAGGGTGGCAACTCTTGTTATGAATGCCCACCGAAGGCAGCAGAGGGCGCTGGCTGTCGGGTGGGTGCTGCTGCAGCAGACAACGCGGCTTTCTAGCTTTGGAAGTGTACAAGCGGTTGCTCTTCTGCGTATATGTGATTGTTCTTCTGGTGCGCGCCCTTTTTTGTTCACCGAGCTACAGCGGCTGTTCTTGATGCCACTTCTGCAGGCATTGTCACCATAAAATGTCCAAGCCCAAGAGGCAGTGCAAAGAGCGAACATGTTTTGTCCCGCTGTGCACGAGTGGCTACCGTTCGAACAAGCAGCAAGTGTCTCTGTTCACGGCACCTGACGACGCTACGCGGCTGGCGGAGTGGGAAAGGGCGATAAAAAGAGAAGACAGGAGGTTGACATTAGCATCTGTCGTGTGCGAAAAACATTTCGAGGACAGCTGCATTGAGCGCGCGTTCAAGGTGACGGTAAACGGCGTGGTGAATGAGATCGCTCGAGACAAACCACGTCTAAAGCCTGATGCTGTGCCAACATTGTTTGAGCAATATCCGAAGCATCTAGTGCCCAAGAAAGCACCAAAGAGAAAGGTGAGGAACCTTTGCTTACAGGAGCCGCCTCCACAAAGACGCAGAGAAAAATCCCATCCGCTGGACGGCGGTGTGATCGGCAACATTGCAACGGATGAAATTGAAAGTTCCGTTTGTTCTGACGATTCGGCCGCGTGTGCCAAACGCACCGAAAGGTTGGATTCGCAGGGAGAGCCGGCATCACAGTCTCAAAGCGACAACCAGCCTGTACTACAGTCATCAACCGAGAGTGGCCACCCATTTAGTGGTATCTCGATTCCTGCAACATGGATGGAAGTTCCAAGTGTATCTAATGACTGTTTGTCCTACGCATCCTGCGAAGCCGAGGAAAATAATTTCGGAAACCTCTTCATTGAAAGAATGGTAATTTTTGGCAAGGCCTTGCCTGAGCGGGGGTCCATTTTAGCCACCGTGTATCTAAGAGGAAGGGAGCATAGCAAACAGGTGCTTGCAACCCGAAGTGAGGCAGAATTGTTGGTGAAGAAGATTTCCATGATGATCCTTTGCTGTGGCTGTGGCATGAAGCCAGTGTCAAACAAGTACTCCATGTACAGAAAAATGTTCTTTGCTGCAAGGTGCCTGTTAACAACTGAAACCGAAGGAGGTTCTTGCGCCCAGTGCAAATATCAACGAGTGCTTGCTCAGAACAAGATGGGCAGGTTGAGAAAGCAGAAGGGGTCCACATGTGAGAAAAGAAAACACCACAACACATCCCGCACTCTCACAAGAACAAAAAAGAAATTGGCTCGCGTGCAGGCACAAGTGGCTCAAATGAAAGAGGAAAATAAAACAATAAGCGAAGAGGCTCTAGAAGCGAGGATCCGGGCACTCCCTCAGAAACAGAAGCTTGCTGTCAAGAACTGCTTCACTGCTGCTCAACGGAAGTCGCTCAGAGGAATGACTTACGATGACGAATGGATTGTTGAGTGCATAATGATGCGGATGCGAAGTCCGAAACTTTATGAGCACTTACGTAAAGAAAAAGTCATGATCCTCCCAGGCCGAACCTGCTTTAAGAAATATCTGCAACGCTTTGAAGGCGGTTTTGGTTTAAACCCAAAGGTGTATGCTGCTCTGGCTGAAAAAACGAAGGACATGGATGACTTCAGCTGCCATGGTGGTCTCGTAATCGACGAGTTGAAGTTATCAGAGCACCTTGATGTGAAATCTAATGGTGAGTTTCACTGTTGAGTCCAGAACCCTACTGAAATAATAGCGTATTGTTGCATTAGTCACATTGGTTTAATTTGAGGATGTCCAGTTCTAAAAGCTCATGAGTATGCTTGGTCTAAGCTGTGCATTCCGTTTTCTGAAGGCCAGCTCGCCTTGGCCTCAATTGATGCCTAGGCAAAAATTCACAAATGAAGATGTGTAAGAAAAAGTTAGGGACTAAATATATTGTATTCTTTATTTTATTTTTGCAATTCAGGTGGCATTGAGGGCTTCGTTGATCTTGGCGAGCAATCACCAAGTGACCAGAAAGGCATTCTGGCAGACCACGGCATGGTTGTACTTTTCCAGCCATTCACCGGTAAGCCGCATCAAATCTACATTCCTTAGGGCTACGATTTAGGGACTGTTGCCAACACTACATCCATGTTATTTCTGATTGTGCCTGTTTTAGGGAACTGGACACAGATACTTGGTGTTTTTGCTGCGAGAGGCAATGTGAAGGCACCAACTCTTGCTAAGATCATCATAGAAACCACCATCCTTGCAGAACAAGCTGGCTTGGTTGTTAACACCGTAACATGTGATGGTGCCAGCTGGAATAGAAGCATGTGGCGACACTTTGGTGTACAAGGTAAGGGGGTCATGCAAACTTGCAGGGTGTAAAGGGAAGACGCGGGTTCCAAAATCGAAAAAAACCTGAAAAAAATATTGATTTTCTGGAACTGTTTTTTCTACTCTATATGGTGCAATATATCACCCAGTAAAGTTCCTCTGCATTGCTGGGTTGAGTAATGCCATGTTAGCGATAAAGTAGTAAATGAGCCCTTAAAACGTGATGAAAAGGCGCAGCTTTGGAGAATTTTAAATCGCGAATGGCATGGCGGATTTTCGCCTTCTTGGGCACGTTCGAAAGGACGCCTTTTACACTGCGCGGCGAAACATTAAAAATGTTGTAACTTGCAAACTGGCGGTCGGATATGCCCCAAACTTTGCACCGCCTAATCTAGTAACGAAGTAGAAAACTGGTGCAAATTTCAACAACCTATTTCTAGCATTTCAAAAGTTTCAAACCCATGTCCTCCGTCAAATTGTTATCACTTCTTTTGTTTTAGTCTCTGCAGATGGCCGCATCAAAAACAGCACACGGCATCCTGTGGACCCAACGAGGCAGCTCTTCTTCATTTCAGATTTTCCTCATTTAATTAAGAATGTTCGGAATGGATTTGTCGCAAAGGGCTATTTGACACCATGTGGTCATGTCCACAGTGGCGTAGTACAGGCAGCCTGGGACGTGGACCGTGACAATGTAACATTGAAGGCCATGCCTAGCATTACGCTTGCACATATCAAGCCTAACTGCTTTGAAAAGATGAAAGTAAATCTCGCTTTCCAGCTTTTCGGGGATGAAGTTATTAAGGGGCTCTTTGAACACAGGAAACACATTTTATCACGGTACAGAACAATGGAGCCAACAGAGGATTTTATTCGGCAGATGAACAAACTCATTCGTATTATGACAGCAAGGATGAGCGCCAGAGCATTGAAGCCTGGCAGTCCAAACGCAACGTTTTTACAGAAATTTTTAGTATATCTGAATGAGTGGGAGGCCCACGCGAAGCCAGCTGGAGGAGGTTTTTTGACAGGAAGTACAGCTTCTGGGCTCAGGGTCACAATTAAAAGCACGCTTGACCTGCTATCTTACCTGAACTCTGTTGCAGGATTTACATACCTTTTAACTGCTCGTTTGAGCCAGGACAAACTAGAAAATCTCTTTGGGATAATCAGGCAATCCGCAGGCTGTAACGACCACCCAACCGTGTCACAGTTCTTAGTAACTGTCAACGTCTTGTCCTTTTACAACCTTGCGAGGTCACCAAAGGGAGGCAATTGCCCTCCTGCAGTCGTTAAATCGCTCTTGAGTACTGCAGATGTGCCCACTGTCACAGCGAAGTGTCTGTCGGACCAACTGGACCATTTTCTGGACAATGGAAACATTGATGAAGCAGAAGACGTTCTTCAGTCCATTCACCCAGAAAATGACCATGAAGGGTATTCTAACAAAAAAAGCAACGCGGCTTTGGTGTACTACGTTGCTGGCTATGTGTCTAGAAAAACGGTAGCTAAGAATGCATGCACGAGTTGCGCAGCCGAGTTGTGCGTGTCTCAAAAAGAAGCGATGAATGATGTTAACTCTTATTTCACGGCTCATTTTGATAACGGTGGGCTTATTTATCCCACTGATAACCTGGCAAAGACAGTAGCAGCCATGGAGGATGCATTCACTAGCTTCTTCAGCAAGAACAGTGTGCCTGAAAAGAGCATGCAAGAGTTTGCACGGAGCCTGCAGTCCTCGAAATTGCCTCAGATAGGGTGCCCCGAGCATGGAAAGAAAACCTTGGCAACTGTAGTGAAGTTCTATATTCTTTTAAGGTTTAGATTTTTCTTAAAAGGTTCGAACAGAGACCGCGAAGGCCAAAGGCAGCGACTGAAATATCTTAAGTTGCGCCTCTGCCAATAGCTTTTCCTTGCTCAAATTGATGTTAGAAATTTTGAATGCAGGCTTTCATAATTTGTATTTTGTTCCTATTTTGTTGATTCCAATAAATGTCTTACATGCCTAATAAAGTAAAACGTGAAACTATTTCGAGTCCCGTTATTTTTCTCTTCGCGATTATTATTTAATGTTCTACCACAGAAAACTGGAATGGACAGGCTAACAACTGCCACCGGCATGGGCACATCACCAGCCAGTTCCAAAAGAAAAGAAAAAAGCACGAAAGAAAGAAAAAAAAAAACCAAGCGCAACCTGATGCCACAACACCGCTCAAGTACCTGCAGTAAATGCAAAAACAAAAATACCCGGATAACGCTACCAGCTGAGCGGTGCCGGCAAGAACTGCTAACTACGCCTGAGAAAAACATTCCTCGCAACCCGACACTAACACTTAAAAATACGGCCCAGCGACGCCTTGCTCACGACGCGCGATAGGAAACCTGACAAGCGAGCGGACCGGCAGCACCCACCCTTACAGCAGCGCCCCTGCGCGGCCGCCGATGACATTCATAGCTCTCCGTGCCACCCCAGCGGGAGCGCTCGGAACACTAGCCAGTATATTTCTAGGCACTGTAGTGGAGCCGCCGTAACGTCGACAATAAAGAGAAGAAGAAAAAAAAAAAGCCGGGGCGTGGTGTCGGGGAAGCGTGCCCGTCTCGCACCCCGGAGGTTCGGGTTCGATTCCCATCCAGTCCGAAATGTAACAGAGTTTCTTCCAAAGCCATTTATTTACTTTGTTTATAAGAACCTTCTTGAAAAATGCGACGTCAATCCGAGCATATCTAACGTGTTTTTACTCTTTGCGCCGTCGGCAATTTTTGGTGCCATCGCTCGGTCATGCCGCCGACGGCGACGCCGGATTTGCGCGTTACGAGGCAAATAACCTTTTCGCATTGAAAGGTCTTCTGACCAGGCCATCAGCCCCTTTTTACAGCATTCAACGGTGTACAGGACCACCAGCATAAAAAGTAATTATACATAAAATATTCAAATTTACATTAGCTAAGCATCGTAGTCACATTAGTTAATATCAACGTCATCAAACGTTTTAAATAAAAATCAATCACATCGACATCATTGAGATCACATTCATTAACACACAATGTCAGCGTTACAGTGAAATTCTCCATATATGTTGCATTCATACAGAATATATGTATATATATATAAAGATACATGTAAGACGTTGGTATATTTTTTCAACATCAAATTATCAACAGATTTAATTATTAATAAAAAATATCAAAAGCACTATAAAAACACTATGAAATCTGCTAGCCACTCGGCTGACAATTTTTAGGGTTGGGACTAAAAAAATATACTTTTACTCTTTTCTTGAACACGCAGATTCTTCGACCTCGGCGCACTATTTCCACAATATATGGAGTGGTTATTTATAAGGTCAGATAACTGATAATCAAGTTTAATCAAATTATCATCAAAATGATGAGTTATATAGAGCGTCCCTCTGAACTCCCGTCTTGAAAAAGAGTCTGCTATTTCTTGTTTTATCATAAATCAAAATGCAGTCAAAGGCTAAGGTACACAAACACAATAATAATTGGGGTTGTGGGGATATTTATACAGCGTGTAGTTGGTCTGCCATTAAAGTTGCGACGAGTCACACGCTGTAGATGAGCAATTTAGCCAGTGCAGTACAACCGCTAGCCTGGGGTCTTTAACGTGCACCACGCAGTAGTGATACACGACCGCACGCCGGTACGATGCTCATCCAGATCGAAACGGGCAGGGGTGGGGCTCGCATTCAGGATCCCTGGGTTCTGCAGCGCGAGCTTTCGCTCCACGCGCGTCGAGCTGGGTGTGCGCTTCAGCTTACTCGGCCACCGATCCCCCCTACACAAACACAAATACGCATACTAAAAGCGCAAGGGAATGGTGCATGCTCTGCGCTTGATTGCTTTGACCGGTGAAAACAAACGGACTATAAGACGTTGAGCTCCGTGACATAGTGTTTTTGGCTCTGCTTGATTGGCCTCATTGACCTGTTATATCGGCTCCGCTCCGACTTACAGCGAAAATGAATTGAAACGTTTATGTCGTGCAAAAGCTCTTTCATTCCCGAAATGCTGACAAGGTATGTCTTATATGTTCTTTATCCTTTGACACTCTTCACTGATTGATTGACTATGTTTTCAATGCTTTAATAGTTAAAACGATAGCTACTGGTTTGGGAGCCTCTAACAAAATCGCTTTGCCAACCCTGCAGGGCGGAACAAAGCCAGGATCAAAAAACCAATTTTGACCAGCTAGGCGCTCTCGATCGAGTCGATGAGCTAGCTGGGCTCCGCGGCTGTGCGAACTGGGCACTGCTAGCACCACTGGCACGCTATTTGGCATTTGTGTCAGCGGGAGTACCCGCTGAACGCTGAACGTGCACGGACAAGCAGCAGAAAGGAGGACATTAAGAGCAGAGGAGGAACATCACCGCCACGAGCCTGCTTGGTGGTGGTCACCGTGGTGGTGGTTAAACGTTTTTTTTTTTTTGTTTTTTTTGTTTTTTTATTGATGAAAGGGTTATGTCAAGGCCTCTTGATAAATATCATCTGGCCTTGATGTGGATAGGGAAATGGGTGTTCAGGGTAGGAAAATCGGAGGAGGTTAAATGAACCATTTCGTCGTTTACCCTGAGACTGGGTTTTTTTTTTAAGAGCAGAAGTAACAGAAAAAACAGACAGGTCTCAAACTCAGTTATACGTTTATTTCAACAACTTCCTCTTATATAGTTCGCTTTCGTCGTCAACAACCAATCACATACGACTTGTCCTTTGCACCGTGACTTTACAGGTTCCACTATATCACAAAAGAAGCGGACACTCCCAACGTTTCCAAGTGAAAGCAAGTCCGCTTCTTTTGTGATCACTCTAAAAAAAAAAGGTGTCAAAGGAGAGTAACTGCCCTAAGTTACCCTACTTTAACCCTCTCTTCATCAAAGTTACTCTTTCGCGACCGCTTCTTTCGATGATACTCTCCCTTAACCCTCACTCGAACTCTAGGGTAACTGTAGCTAGAGTTAGTTTCTCCTCGCGATATCACGGGCTGTCAACAGATGGCGCCGCTATGGGGTCGGCGCATTTTCGACGCTGCTCGGCGCAGATTTTTGTTGTTGTGTTTTTCTTTTTCCGGGGAAGGTTTTTTTTTTTCCCTAGCCGGTTTTTTTTTTTTGGGGGGGGGGGGGGGGAAGATGGGCAAGGATATTTTAATAAGTGAGTTGATACAGCCTACCTTTACTTAATTTTGTCAACGCGCAATTCAAATGTTTTTTCTGCTAATTAAAAAAAAAAGTGCAGAATTTACAGGTGGTTTTTTGCTGCTCCTTTGTGCATATGCGTCGCCATCGATACGAGCTTATATATAGGGACCACCAAATGAGGCCGCCGATGTCCGCGTCTATGCATCGCCCTCCCGTCGCGGCCAAACGCATGGGACTTTCGCTTTCGATTATTATGTTGACTTACGATCTTGATAGAAAAGCTTCATACCCTAACTACGGGTTTATGGACTGCACTTCGTGTCAGGAGAAGAACATTTTTTGGCTCCAACATGGTGACAAGGCACTGATAGTAGACGACAATGTTGGTTTTGACCTACAGTTTAGCCGGAAGTGACGTTAGCTGCAACAAACCTATAGACAATTTCCACAGGAGCGCCGCCATCTTGAATTGTCGTCACTTCCAGTATGGGCGACGACAAAATAGTAAAACGTTTCAACCTGTAACTAGTTAAAAAATAGAGGGGAGCCAAATCGAGAATGTGTGACGGTTAGGCTTATATCCTAAATGTCTTCTATTGGCGTGGTGACGGCAAAACAATGTTTTCGCCCATACTGGAAGTGACGACAATTCAAGATGGCGGCGCCCTTGTGGAAAACGTCTATACTTAGAAGCGCCAGAAAAAACAAACAACCGAACTGAAAGAAGTAGTAGTGCAAACTCAGAGCGGCTACCGGCAGCTCAATTTTATTTGGAAAACACGAACATATTTGCACACCAGCGGCGTAGCCAGGGGACGGGGTGTTGGGTGTTGAAGGGTCGGGACGCCGCCGAAGTTTCATGGTTGTCCCCCTTTACCCCTTCCGCTTTTCCAATGTCAGTATTTTTTGTGTGTGTGTTTCGTTTCGACAATCCACTACGGCGAGGGGCGGTGCATACCCACAACATACCGAAGCAGAACGGAAAAGACGACGCTGTCCGTGGACTGCGTGAAAAGCACATCTCCAGCTCCGGCTCTTCGAACAGCCCTCTCCAAACTCGGCCACGTTTGTAACCGAAGCCTTTCTTCAGGTTCGCAGGTGCGAATGGCTTAGCTCCCGACGTCATAAAAGCCGCGAAATCCTGACCTCCAAAGACGCTGGCCTCGCTTCGGGGAATGCAGGCGGCTTAACTAAAGTTCCCCTACCCTTTGAGTGTCAAGGACTCGACGACAATTTCAGGGCAGCACAACAAAATTCCAAAATAGCAATGATTTGACTTTACGAACCCTACAATGCGGAGAAAACCGGACGACAAAATAACAAACAGCTTAGCGTTTTTTTTTTTTTTTGCTCCGTCTTTTTTTTTTTTTTTTAGGGTTCACTCGCCTGCGCTTATTTAGCTTCAATATGGCACAAAAATGCAAAAAGCGCACACACACAAACATCCCCATCGTTAAAAAAAACAAAAAAAGAAAAGAAGCAACAGAGAAAAGCGACAGCATATGCACTGTTGAAGCATATTTGTAATGCTCATAATCACTTGGTTTCAAAGTGTATCTAGTTGACTTCTTTAATCGCCGAAGTGGGTAATGTTTACATGCTTGCGTTCAGCACGTGAGTCGTGGAACTTTTTCAAAAATGAGTTCAAAAGCCAAGCCGTTCTTGACGTTCTTTTTTTTTTTTCTTTTTTTTTAAGAATGATTATTGACCTACAACTTCAAGCGTGTCATCACCGTCTCCAACAGAGTCGGCACATTCACGTCAGGCAGCATCTTCCGCCCTAGGCGAGAGCGATGTTGTGGCCAACGACGTCGGTCTCTATGTCGCAAGCCTCGACTTCGATCAAATCGGCGGCCTGTGCGGAGCATTCGTTTTGTTAAATACACTTCCTGGGGAAGTACTGGTTTTGACACAGATGTGGAGGGACCGCACCGCGTAGCGCGTCTCGGCGGTACAGGCAACTTGCATTTGCCTAGAGGCTTTGTATCCTAATGTAACTCGCCTGCTTAGCCTAACCCGCCTGCTTAGCGCAATAGCTTCCACCATGCTAATTATAAACACCGTCGAACTTGTTGTCCGTAAGGTAATGACGTCACGAGAGGAAACCATAGGAGGGCGCCACCAAAACATCTCGCCTCTAATAGGGGCTGCGCTTTTGAACATTCACCGAAATATGCAAATCGGCACCGAAAGGGTACTTTCACTTCTTTCTATCGACCGACGGCGGCTTCCACTAAATGTTTAGACCCCACAAAATGATAAAAACTGGTATTTTTTTCTTCCACTTTCTCGTAAAACGACAACGAAGAACGGAAATAGCCTAAAACATGACTATACAACGATATTTTCTGAAAAAATGTGATCCGCGCAGGGGAAGTACTGGTTTTGACACAGATGTGGAGGCACCGCACCGCGTAGCGCGTCTCGGCGGTACAGGCAACTTGCATTTGCCCAGAGGCTTTGTATCCTAATGTAACCCGCCTGCTGCCAATCCTGGCCACCATGCTCGTTAGCAGCGCTGAATCGGAACGTTTGTTTTCTAGACTCCGAATACTGGGACGTTGAAGCACCTGAGTGCTTCAACGTCCCAGGGGCGCTTGCTACTCCGTTCCAAGCTGAGACCAGACGCTCCGCCTTCAACGCGAGCTCGCTGGCTTCGGTAGCGCTTTGGTTGCGCGTGCCTGCGCGATCACACTTGTTTTTGCAAGGGCAGAAAGATGGCGACGTGCGCGATCAAAAGCGTCGCTGTTGTCGGCCTTCTACGATTGGCCGGATGGTGACTATGACGTCAGCAAAGGTTTTCTCATCGACAGAAATAAGAGTAATGAAAGAACTTCATTTTTGACGGTGTTGGTAGCGTTGGTTTCAGAGCGCAATAGCTTCCACCATGCTGATTATAAACACCGTCGAACTTGTTGTCCGTAAGGTAATGACGTCACGAGAGGAAACCGTATACGAGGGCGTCACCAAAATATCTCGCCGCTAATAGGGGCTGCGCTTTTGAACATTCACCGAAAACTGCAAATCAGCACCGAAAGGGTACTCTCACTTCTTCCAATCGACCGACGGCGGCTTCCACTAAATGTGTAGACCCCACAAAATGATAAAAACTGGTATTTTTCTCACACTTTCTCGTAATACAACAACGAAGAACGAAAATAGCCTAAAACATGACTATACAACAATATTTTTTGAAAAAATGTGATCCGCGCAGGAGCAATGAGCGTGACGCCTCACTATTCACTTCGCTCATTGCCCCTCTGCGCATTGCAGTTTTTGTGTTTAATCGTATTCTAAACTTCGCTATTCTCTGGCACTTTTCCATAGTTTTCAGTCATTGGATACCCGAGTGTTCCGCATTGAAGTGCACGCACCGTAATTTTTTGTGAGCCTGTTTAGACTTTTTTGCTCGAAGTCAATTATAATATTTTCTGACTGCGTTCTTTCGTCGTTTAACATTAAATTCTCCTTTTTTTAAATACTGGACGAACGATATGGTGGAAAAGAAGGTTGGACTTTTGTCGTCTAAGAAACAGGAAAATAGCAAACAAAATTGTGTTTGGGCAGTTTCTTTTCCCGGTCTCTTCTTTTCTTTGTGTCTTTCAAACAGCTTAAGCAAAAAAAAAACACCCATGAAAAAAATTCCCTGGCTACGCCACTGATACACACTTTATTATACCTCAAGCCAAATGAATCTGAATTTCTTATTTGATGAAACGAGCGACGACGCACTGATGCAACTGTCATCTTCCTTTACACTGATTTTGAACACCTCGAAATATTTCCCTCTGTTTTCTGTTCCTACTTGCCCGGAATCTGTGTTTTATCCAGCAAAGGGTCGTACGAACATTTATCACAGTGGACTGCCAAGTTCCCTAAAAAAGACCGCTTTACAGAAAGTTCATGCCCTATGTGCGATCGGGTGGTGCACGAAAGCACCCGATATCAAATGCCCCACGACTGACACCCGCCCTTTTGCCCTGCCTTCAAAGGGCTAGTTTTATCAGAAGCCCATGACGCGAATTCCCAGATCATGTGGCCTGGTCCTCACTGTGACGGCGGAGCATTCTGCTTTTAATTAAGAGCCAGCTAGTGTGCACGCTAGCGCGTGGAAGGTAATCATCCCGTCATTTGTAGACCCTCAAGATATTAGGTTATGACATTAAACAACGGCGGTTCAAGCGTGTACAAGGATTCTGCACGTGGGGCTATAATACTACACCCGTACGATCGCCCACATGTCGTTGATATTTTAGACTACCGATGTGGCGCATTCCTCATGTTTGTGTGCATGTCTCTTTGAGCGCATGCTCTCCTGTTTTGTTTATTTTGAGGCATACGCTAGTTAGCTTCACTGGTGCTCTGAGGGAACGCCAAGTGGCCGACAATCTTCTTGCAATTTATATCACCCCTTTTCTTTTCGTTGGGAGACATTTGATTTATCATTATCTTTTTTTTATTTTGACGAGGCTTCAAGCTGAGTTCAGTGCTTCGTGTCTGTCAATTCCTTTTTGTCCCCTTGTTCTAGAGTTATCATGTGTAAGCAATCTCTACTATATTGTTTTTTTGGATACCCGGATAGCAAATACCAGCTGAGACAAACCGACGAATTCGAGAGAGGGAAGAGCGTAGTGGAGGGGCGCGCCGATGGCCTCGAAACGGGTTGCTTACGAAGGTCCCTCGGCCTGGCGCAAGAACTTTTACCGCCGTATTCTTAAACGCTACTCGACTCGAAACTCGACTCGAAACTCGACTTGAGGGTGGTTTTGCGATTCATAAACAAATCTCCACTCGAAACTCCACTCGACTCCAAAATCTCCACTCGAAACTCCAAAATTTACTCGAGATCTCGAGTCTGCGCCGGAGCTACCTTGAACGGCCACTCGAGTCACTCGAGTGCGTTCAGTGTCATGGCGGCCGACGCATCGTTCGCCGACTTCGTCGACTTCGTGTTAAGAACGGACGAAGTTCTTCACGACGACCGAGACCCCGACCAGGACGTCGATGTGCCGAGACGACGTTGCCGGGACCGGCTCAATCCGCTGGAGCATTTCAACGATTGGGAATTCCTGGTGCGCTATCGGTTTACAAAATCGACAGTTGTAAGCCTCCTGCAGTGCCTGCCGCTGGAAGCAAACGAGAGCAGTCGCGGCCTGCCACTGTCCCCGATGCTCCAGCTCCTCGTAGCGCTGAGATTTTATGGCGCCGGGACTTTTCAAGTAGTCACGGGCGACCTCGTAAACGTGTCGCAGCCGACGGTGTGCCGCGTGATCGAGCGCGTCTCCCGGGTGCTCGCTGAGACTCTCTTCCCCCGCCTCGTGGATTTCCCGGAGGGCGACTGCGACGAGGTCATGCGGGACTTCTACAACATCGGGAAGTTCCCCAGTGTGACTGGGTGCATCGACTGCACCCACGTCAAAATAAAGGGACCTGGCGGTCCCAATGGGGAAGTCTTCAGGAACAGGAAGGGGTTCTTCTCCCTCAACGTGCAGGTAAGTTCACTTCTGTTTGTGCTGTTAGCGACAGCGAAAAAGTTGAAAACAACGGCACGCCAAGACGCGGCGTCGCACGTGAAAGCTCGGCGATATTGTGACTGATATGTACTAGAACTTGTGAAGAGATCTGTACTCTGCGACAGTGCAGAGTGGTGGTGGGCCAGCTAGAGAGGGTTCAAAACCAAGAATTATGTATTGTGTGTTTTGAAACATGCATTTGATTGGGTGCCGAGATGGCTTTTGTTATTTTATAGCAAACGCTCATGCTTCATAGTATTTTCCCCTTGAATTATACTTTTCGAAGAAAATATTAGGGAGATTTTATCCCGTGCTCAAATTCTGTTCTATTATACCGCCTGAAAAACCTAGGAATTAAAACCACATTGTGAAGCTTACGTCACATACAACTTCGAGAACTCAAATGCTAGTTAATTTCCAAAGCTTGCAGATGCACTTTGTCAAAAATATACTAATCATAGTAGAAATTTCAGCTTGAGCACTTCTGTGTTCTTATCATGGCAACCTGCTCATCCCTGTACTGCTCCTTCCTATCCACAGGCCATCACAGGACCCCAGCTGCAGTTTTTTGACCTTGTTGCTAGGTGGCCAGGCTCTGTGCACGACAGCAGGATATTCGATAACAGTCGTGCAAGGGTCCTGTACGAGAATGGGCGCATCCCTGGCCTGCTGCTCGGAGATGCAGGCTATGCCTGCATGTCATTTCTTCTGACGCCCCTGACCAGCCCAGGTGTAGCCAACAGCCCAAAGGGCAGGTATGTACTAATTTGTTGGAAGAAATAATGGCATGAAATTCAAAACAGCTAACAAGAAGTGATGCTGTAGCCACAGTGTTCCTATTGGTTACTATTAGTTCTGCAAATCTTTGTCACAGCTAGATTCATGACCTTTGGGCCTTTGTATGGCAAAAAAAGCTGGCATTATTCACTTCCTGTGGACAAATTTTTGTTTCAAAAGTATGTAGCATACAACATTTTAGTTAAAACATATAAAATAGCGCAACAGAAACAAGGACAAGAAGTAAACAGGACAGGCGCTAGCGCCTGTCCTGTTTACTTCTTGTCCTTGTTTCTGTTGCGCTATTTTATATGTTTTACTAAGATGAACCAACTAGCCCAACAACGTACCTTACTAAACATTTTAGTTCTATTTTTATTTTCCTCGAGAACATTTGTTGTTCTTCCTCGTCACAGTTAGTCGGTGTCAATTGTTGCTTTTTGTCACTAGAATTGGACTAGGGCCAAGAACTTGAATTAAGACGGTAATGTAGAAAACACCAGCCAAAACCACTGTATGCAGAACAGTAGCCTCTGGTAAGCAATAGAAAATGCCGAAAATGCAGCTAGCATGGATGGGCCGCACTGTACAGGTTACTGAACCATACTGATGGTTGCAGCAGTGGCGATTTTTACACCTGAAGACCTTTATCTTGCAACGTTGCTTCCATTACCAATGCTGCACCATATAGGTACCAAGCAGCTCACCTAAAAACAAGGAACTCGGTCGAACGGGCATTTGGAGTGTTCAAGCGACGCTTCCCATGCCTGGACATGCGGCTACAGTACAAGGCGGAACGGTCAGCCCTCATCATCACCGCCTGTGCTGCACTGCACAACCTGGCCCTGCTGCGAAAAGAGCCATGCCCACCTGCTCTACCCTCTCCACCAGTACCCCGACGCCGGAGGCGGCTGCGTCCTCATGTACTGCCATCACCTCCAGACCCTGTCGACACAATCAACGGCTCGCTGAAACGCACACAGATCATCGCACTGTGTTTCCAATAGGGATATTCAACCAGTAGCACATGTTTATAGTCAATGACAGGTCAAGGATAGTGTACAAGCTGGAGAGCAGGAAGCAGACAGAAGCTTGAGGTGGAGAGGGGAAACCTCCTCTCCACTTAAAGCTTCCGTCCTACTTCTCACCTCCAGCTTGTACTCTGTTCTTGACCCGTCACTGATTCGTGCAAATACTCGGACACGAATTCAGTAGTAAGCGCTCGAATAAATTGATTTTCAAATCCAATTCCGCGTATTTGGTCAATCTAACATATTCTGGGAAAGACTTGTGGCCAGCACAGAGCTAACGAAAGACCTACCCTTCCCTTCAATTGTAGTGTGCTGTTTCATTCAACTTCCGAATATGCATAACACATTAGGTTCTATCGTTTCACTACAATGTAGCGCACATAAAATAAATAAGTAAATCCTCGGAATGCTTTTAAACTGAAAGAACCCAAATTTAATTGTGATTTCCACACCCTTGCAGCTTGCAGCGCAGGGCTGCCAGCTGCTCCACCTTTATCTCTCTCTCCAGCTGGAGCAGCTGGAACTCTACCCGTCCGCGTCGTCGCTGCTCAAAAAGCTTGTTGCGGAGTATGCGCATTTGCATTAAATGTTGCGCCTCCTTCCGCCGATCTTCCCTCTCGAGGATGTCTACACGGGCCTCCTTTTCGGGAGCCATGATCCGCTCCAGTGCTGCAATGCGGTTTCCAGCTCTTCTGGATGCCCCGCTTGGCAGCTCAGCACGGGGGCAGGTAACGCTCCTTGCCGGCGGAGTCACACAAGCAGCTCCAACGCTGCTGTCTTGGAGAGGTGAGGCGGACGGCTCAGGAGCATCTGGGCGTGCAAAACACATTGGCACTGTGAGTGCTAGGGGAAGAGCAAGTACACAGGGGAAGAGGCCCAACAGCCACATGGGCCTTTCGTAGAAATGTTCAAAGCTAGGTGTTGGCAAATTAGTCGAACCTCGTTATATCGAACAGCGCAAGGACCGTGAAATAGTTCGATATAATCAAAATTCGATATACAAAGTCACACACAAAAAGAGTGTCAAAGCACAGCGCGATTTAATCAGTGACAGGCTAACGGCAAAAAATGACTATACTTCGTTTCAGCTTCCGTTCGAGCGCAGCCAAAGGCTGACGGACGCTTCGCAACTTCGAGAAGAGCATTTTTACGCATCGCAAAGTAGTCCGCAAAAGTAATTCCTTTTAAACAACTGTTTTGTGCGTAAATGCTGCACAATATTCCAGATGTGTACTGCTGAGAATGATTTGCAACTAAAGGAATTAAATATCTGAAGTTTAAGTTCTTATTAATATATGTAGATACATGTGGTTTGGTGAAAAAACTTACGTCCGCTGGCAACACGGCTGCAGCGCTCAGTTTTGATTTTGTTCCTGTAATTGCCGAATTGTGCTTTGCTGCTTGTTTGTTGCTTTCCTCACCGAGTCTCTTCAAAACGTCCTTTCGCAAAGGCATGTCTGGGCGTCAGGCGCGAGAGGTTGTGATGAATGTCTACTTTTAAATTCTGCAGGAGACTCCGGCCGCGTCGTACCGCAAATGCTTCGTAAACAAGAAAAGCGTCCGGGCCACTACAATTCCCTGATACGCAGCGAAATCAGGGCACCCCTTTACCTGCCGATCACATTGTACGCCAAGAAGCTGGTAGAAAGGACTGTGGCTCGAGCCCTGGTATATCCAGACAATACAAGGAAACATCAACGGCTGGGTCGTCGGGCATCTTGCAATGTCTACTTACATCTCGAAACTATGCCGAAATGCCGAACAGGTGGAAAGCTCGGACACAGACGCCAGCGGCCAGCCTACGTACTGACATCCCCTGCGACTAAATTTCAGAACGTGAAAGGTCACTTTTTAAACCTGTAGCAGACGATTTCGTTGATACACCCGTAGCAGACGAAATACTCGGCGAGCGCGGGTGGCGCGGACGACCAGCGGCGCAGCGGAGCGATACCAAGTGCAGGCGAGATCGCGTGACCAATTGCCAACGTGTGATTGGCTCCGGCCACACGTAGCTTTGGCTGCGCTCGGACGGAAGTTGAAACGAGGTACAGTATTCACGTGAAGCGTTAAGGTGAACTATTTATTCCGACGAAAAAAACTGCCGCAGTGTAGATTGCTGCATGGAGCTGACCGCATGCCTTATTACGGCCAGCTCCACTGTCTCCAAGCAGTCCACCAGCGCCAGATCACTACCGTCGATTGCACTGCAGTAGCGGCGTAAAAGTGAGACCGTCTTCCCGACAATGTTGTAACAGGCTTTGAAGCGTTGCAGCCACCCTCTACTTGCGGCGACGTTTTGTGCTTGGTGGATGAACGCGAAGTCCTTTGCTTTCTGTTGAAGCATCGGCCCGACGCCGGAATGTTCCGAGCCCTTGCGTCCATAAACCACTTGTGAAGTGATCTTTCCACCTTTTCGAAGGCCGGTGTCCGAACACGGCGTGCGCTGGAGTGCTTGCTTTGTTCAGCCTTCGGTTTGATGTCACTTTTCGTCTTCAGCAGCGGGCTCAAAGTGCTTCGCAGTATGTTGTACGCTTCGGCAATGCTGGACTTCTTTTCTCCTTTTTCAACGCAGCGGATGATTTCAAGCTTTGTCGCGAACGTCAGCGACGTACGTTTCTTTACGATTGTTGCCATCGCCACATGCGGTTGACGCAACGTCGGAGGAACAAACCCGGAGCCACGAAACTGCACAGGGCTTGAAAAGAGCGATGCTGGCGATAGGATTGAGCTGACTGGACTGAGCCCTAATGTCGCCGAATCTGGATGGCGTTCCCGGCACCACAGGCATAAAGCTTTATGCGGGCATGCGCTTGAATAAAAGTCGCAAACGCCTGCTGCGCCACCACTATCCTACGATAAGTTGCGGGAAAGCCCGTGTTCCAAAACTTACTCGATCTAACTCTAGGGTAAAGGTGGTTGTCGAAAACCTACCCGCGTCCAGCGTTTCTCTATTTTTGATGTCGCGTGACATAATCCGCCAGGGTAACTCGTATCCATTCGAGTAGGTTTGGAACGCAGCCTCGGTGTGTCGTGCTCCTGTACGCTATACGCCGTTTAGTTGCTGCACTCGGAGTAAAAGAGCGCCGACTTAACGCGCCCACTGCCACAGATACGGTACGCCGCCAGCGACGGTTTGGCGGGATGGCGGATGGCTGCGACTGCTGCTGGCGGCAGCTGCCACGACTCGCTCGCTGTCGCAGAAGCGCAACGAGAAGGCACGTGATCTGTACCGAGTCTTCCCAAAATTCTCTGCCGTCGTGGCGCTGTACGCTTTGCAACCACTAGTTTTGGTTTCAATTCACAGTACTATCAGTACTATGTCACGACCCACTGCTCGCATTTTCAATTTTGGAACTTCAAAGATATGTACAATAGTGTAGACGTTGCCGAGCAATAAAAGAAAAAGGCTTCGGTGCCCTTTTTTTCTGTTCCAGATTTGCTGTTAAAATGATACAAGTCGCAAATACAAGTAGACATGTTACGGCTCACAGTACCCATCCTCGACATGTTGGTGCAAATTTGTCCCAATCCAAAAGCCCCCAGTTACCTGGCACGTCGTTCCAGCAGGCGTGATTGTCATTGCCTTCAGTGCCTCGCACCATTGCTTCAAACATTGCAGCCGGAGGCAGCAACAGCACTGGCCGGTCTCTTGCCCTGTCGCTGTCGCAGAGATTTGTCACCACTGCCTCCATGTGGTCTGCCGCCGCTCCCACAAGAATGAGTGAGGGGCTCATCGGCCGGCTTGTTCGTGGCCCACCTCCTGTGACAGAAACCAAAGAATTTGAAGCTCAGATTGGAGAGAGTGAACAATGTATGGGACGAACAATTCAAAGAGCACACTGAATTTTCGAAACACCTCCGTGCGAGATAAAAACAATTGTTAAGGGGACTAGAGCGAACCTAACGAAGAGAAAATCTAGCACAACCGAGTGGAGGCCCACCTGGAACCTTCTTATGGGCAATTGAATGCTGGGCACTTTGTTAGAATAGGCTTCCGGCAAGATGCGGGGACCTCATTTGTTTTCAGTGACGATTGTAAAAAAAAAATGTCAATAACGCCAAATGTTCTACAAAAAATATGTCAAGAAAAAAGCAAAGAAGTAGGCCCACTTTGGATCGAACCTGGATCGGCTGCATGCGTATGAAGCGAACTTTGCTACGCTACAGCTTTGAACAACTCGTTTTGAAAATTCGTTTTATACGAGACCCGGAAAGGAGCACGACGTCGTGCACATAGCATTGTTCTGGCCGAAAAGGACTTCTCTCCGATGTTTACTTTTTACACATCGGGAACGGTTTACCAAATATGCAAATGGTCGACTTACCCGTGGCGTGGATGTCTCTCGTTTCGTCGGACTTCGTTTTTTTGTACCTGGATTTTTCGTTCTCCCAACGCTTCTTAAGTTGCTTAGCGCTTCGTGGGCGGACGTTTGGCTGGCTGTTATACTCGGTGCTGAGTTTCTCCCAAGCTTTAAGTTTAGCCTCCTTCGAGTAGTTATTTGTTTTTTTGCTTTCAAGAACTCGCGCATGCTTGGTTACGAGCGCTTGGAGGAGCGCCTTCTCCTCCGCAGTATAAATAAAACGAGCCCCTGCCCGCTCTTCGCTATCGGCCATTTCCGAGTCGTTGCCGTTGGGGTCCTCCATGATTC
Organism: Ixodes scapularis; assembly: GCF_016920785.2. NCBI lineage: Eukaryota > Metazoa > Arthropoda > Arachnida > Ixodida > Ixodidae > Ixodes > Ixodes scapularis. The sequence continues at coordinate 47,424,418 of NW_024609880.1, read as the reverse complement.
GTCGTGCGAGGCGGCGAGGCGACGAAGCAGGGCTGCACGGGGCGAAATCAAGAAAGACCGAGACGAGATCGACAAACCGTGAGATGGACGACCGTCGACGAGAGAACAAGACGCAGCCAGCGAATGCGCTTGTTGCCAGACAAGATAACGACTTTGTCCGTTTTGTCGCTCAAACACGTCTAAACTTTACGCTGCCTTAATAAAACTTCGTAGTTCACTAATTCGATGTTTGTATGGTACAAGTTTTTAGATAAAACGAACGAATATGTTTATTTTTCACGTAAAAATAGTGTTTTGAATAAAACCTTTGGCTATAATCTCGCTCCCAGACGTCCTCAAGCTTGTTGGAGTGGAGAACGGAATCTTGAGTTCGAGTGAGTGCCGATTCGCGTCTGTGAATACGAATGGCACTTCGAGTGGAGTCGCGCGTCGATACTCCACTCAAGTCGAGTCGAGTTTGGAGTCGAGTGGGGGAATGTTTATGAATACGGCGGGTATCTCTCTCTCGAAAAGGGCGAGAGAAGGTGCCGAGAAAATAATTTCCCTCCCGCTTTCCCCACCCACCATCACTAATCCCTCCAAATCTCCTGTGAGCCTAGGGGACTCGGCGTCCGCGTCCTTGAAGGAGGAGGGCTGTACGGGAGGGAGCGTGATCATGTGATTAAAGCCAAATGTACGATTGGCTCACCGAACACCTTAGCTTCCTCTTCACTTTCAGCTTAGGAGTGACGGAGTCCAGCCCGCGAAGCGCGCGCACACACACACACTCACAGAAAGTGGAGTCGCGTGAACCAAGGCCTAACGATAAGGTAGGGACTGGACGACGGTGGGGACGGTCCCCTCGATGTCCAACACGCGCATCCGCGAACTGGAAAGGGGCAGAGGCGCTTCGCAATTTATGGAGTTTTTTTTTTTTCTTTCCGGCAGAGATAGCTCTTTTCAAGAAGGGCAAGATCAACATGCTCATATGAGGACACCGTAATGTCTGTTTCTTAAGTTGTTTAGGTTCATTTGATTGCTTAGCGGACATTTTTTTTTTATCGGGTGAACCGGCTCGGCATCTCCTCTATCCACGCTTCCCCAACTGGAACCGGTAAGAACGATGGTTTATTGCCAAGTGCGATCTTCAGCATGCGGAATGTCAAGACCTTGGATATTCTCTCGGCAGCGCCTACACACCGGTGATCTTCCTTTGTTGCGGCCATACATGTCACCACCAGCTTCGACGGACCGAAGACACGACGGACCACTTTCTTTTGCACGTGAGTGACAATGAGAGGATCCTCTCCTTCTTCTTGACCATCGGAGACATGTGTTCTTGCTACGTAATGTACGTTTTGTCATGATCCGATCCGTTTGAACCGTGTCTAACTCTGGGCCGGGGGTCTCCGACGAGTCCCGCGTGTAGTCCACAGCGATCGGCCTGAAAGGTCCTGGACAGCGTTATTTGTAAATGCTTTTTATTCCAATAGTCTGTGAGAGACGTTCTGATTGGGTATTTTCGTGTTTGAAGTCATTTAGTTCATTTTTTCTGTTAAAATATGGCTGTCTTCTTGAAGGTAGATGTGTGCTGTAGTAAAGTCCTCCCAGTATGTCCAACGCCGAATTGCACGGGGCGTTGAGTAGTCCTTCTTTGCCAAGATTCAGCTAGTCGGGTGGTTGTGGAGTGTCAGCTATGTCAATGCGCTATGCGAGCGCATTTGCCAGTAATCGTCTTTACTCGACAAAGCTTTTTTTTTTTTTTTTTTTTTACGTGAGTGATTTATTGATTCAAGCATCATGTTCCGTTGAACTGTCATATTTTGTTTGTATAACAAGGTATTTATTGGACTGATAATTTAAAAGTACATTTGACACTGGCGAGCTGAAGGGGAGGCCAGCGATTTGATTTATAACTTGTAAATAATATAGAGGCCCCCCCCCCCCCCCCCCCCCCCCCCCCCCCCCCAATATGCGTACATTTAGAACTACATATTTCTGCGCCGCAAACACCGCAATTTCTTAAAACTGTTTCTTTTTTTCTTTCAAGTCAACGTAAAAATATAGGTGCGAACTTAAATGTCGAGGTTGGAATAAACATGTTTTAAGTTTAGATGAAGGATTGAGAGACGCTGTGATGCTGCCAGAGTAGGGCTAAGCAATTTATAGATTAACCTTTCTACTATGTGGAAAAAAAAAGAGCTCTAAATTCGACCTTTCAATGCATGTGCCTGCCCCTGCATTCAGAGTGGTGCAACCAGTTCATCCGCATGCAATAAAAAACATAGAGCCCACATCTATTGCGCAGTAGCACGATGAATTGGCACACATGAGCAGCTCGCTGACTTTCTAGTAGTGTCGGTTGTGGTAGAACTTATGCTCGCCGCGATGCATGTTCTGTTTTGACATGTAGCATATTTATCAGTTATTTTAAAACTCGCCAATCTTAATTTGTATGTTCTTGGTATGGCCAACTTTTAAATTTCTTTTTCTTCTTGTTTTGTTTTGTTTAGAATTCGTGAATTTTAGTAGGTACAACTTTTTTTTTATTAAGGTTCAATGGTACTTTATGGCGAATTATCCCCTTGTAGAGCTGTAGTTACAATATTTAATGATTGGTCTCCCCAAACTTAGATGTTATTTGCATTCGTTAGCTTCCTTTCTAAAGTTGTGAAATAAACTATAATATATGACAGTCAGCACTGAAACGCAATACGTTGTTTACACTAATTTATCGATAAAAATGTTACTAACATATTGTATGCCACTTGGACAAATGCAGATGTTAAGAAATTGCATTCGTCCTACCTTTCAGTCTAGTGTCTATATAATAAAGCTGTCTTGCACCGCTATGGGCGGAGGCCAGCTGATTTGCTACTGTTTGGAAGGTGGAGGGGTGATGTGCAAGGAAGCTAAACTCTGTCCCTCACTCCCATATTGCCTGTTATAATTGTTCCAAAAGTCAGGGAGAAGGGGGAGGGGAACTGCCCCCTCTCCTTGCCCCCTTTTTCTGATCGGGTGCAAACTTGAGGATACCATAAATGAATGCAACCGCTTATGGCTGCTATTGTATACAAAGGAAACAAATAGAGAGAGAGCGAGGGAAGTGGTTTATCTTTCTCTTAGGTGTTCATAGCAGGGTATACGAACGGTTTTGGATTTTTGCAGCTGAGCGAGCTAGCAATCGGTGCTGCCTTAGTGTTCGGTTGGGACTCTTATTCAATCGGCAAGAAAGCGAGCCCCAGCCAATTATTGCAGCGCATCCTATGAATGGCTCCTGGGATTTTCGAAAATGGTCTATTGTCTCGCAAATGAGTGCACTGGTATTAACTAAAAGCACTTCGCGAGCTGTTTCCTCTCTTTTAACATTGCTGACTCTGCATTTAAGCATTCATTCTTCACAGGAGGAGGGACACGGCCGATCGACCTATCCGGTGACGAGAATTGACGAAGAGGACTCAAGTGCCATAACTGTGGTGTTGGAGGACCACTCCTTTGAGGTGACGGGCTGGTGCAGCGCTCGTTCTTGCATCGCATGGAGTCGACGACATTTCTTACCGTCAAAAAGCAAGCCAGTCACTCGCAGTGCATGATTGGGCACTTCATTAGTTTGAAGTACAAATAAAGTTCGTCTTGGCTTTAGACTTGATCACGAAGTTAAAAAAAAAAAAAACTTGTTAGCCAGAGGAAATTTGTGTGCCGGTTTTGCCTTTTTTGCCATGTGCTGAAATTAAAATTTTGGTTTATTAAACTCTATTCTACTGTTTTATTTCAGTGCTGACTTTTTATGAGAACCTATAGCCTCCGTGCAGGCTCATGCTTTATATTTTGTCATTTTTCAGCTGCAATTCCACATTTCCTTTGCACCCATCTCCTTGTGAACATGTACATAGCTGCTTTTAGATTTTAGGGCTTCCTAAAGAGGGTGCTAATTCTTTTATACAGAGTTTAGGCAACACATCAGATGGGTCTGTAATTACTGTAAAAAATATTTCTGTAGAGTAATTACAGTCCCATTCAAGTGTTGCCTAAACTCTGTATTAAAGAGTTAAGTACTATCTAAGGAGGGGTCATACAAACTGCTCAAGTGTGCTGCTATGTGACATTAACTCTTGGTAGAGAGCAGAGTTAACTCTTTAATACGGACTCAAGGTACAATTCAAATGGAGTTGTATTTACTCCACAATAAGGTTAAAACTACCCTTCCTGGAGAGCGTGCTTAACTCTTAAATAGAGAGTTCAGGCAACACTTCTAATGGAGTTGTCATTACTCTCCACAAACGAGTGGATTCAACTCTTCCCGGAGAACATGTTTAACTCTTGCATACAGAGTTTAGGCAACACTTCTAATAGAGTTGTGGCTACTCTACACGATGGCGTGAGGGTAACTCTTCCTGGCGAGTACGCGTAACTCTTGAATACAGAGTTCAGGCAACATTGTAATAGAGTTGTAGTTACCCTACACGAAGGAATGAAGGTAACTCTTCCTGGAGAGTATCCTTCACTCGTCAACAAGGAGTTTCGGCAACACTTTTGATAGAGTTATAGTCACTCTACACAAAAAAGTGAAATTTACTCTCATCAGAGAGTTTAGGCAACACTTCTCATGGAGTTATAGTTACTCTACACAAAGGAGTGAAGGTAACACTTACACTTACACATCAAAAGAGTAGCCCTGACTCTCTCAAAGGTATTGTCGTGACTCTCTATAGAAGAGTTAAATGAACACTTGTATGAAAGAGTTAAACATACACTTGCCTCCGAAGAGTTATAGTTACTCTTTAAAAGAGTGGATTCTGTGACAAGCCAGTTACACTCCAAAAAGAGTTAAATCGACACCTTTTTTTTTTAGAGTGTATAGTGGAACCTGTAAAGTCACGGTGCAAAGGACAAGTCGTATGTGATTGGTTGTTGACGACGAAAACGAACTATATAAGAGGAAGTTGTTGAAATAAACGTATAGCTGAGTTTGAGACCTGTCTGTTTTTTCTGTTACTTCTGCTCTTCAAAAAAAAAAAACCCCAGTCTCAGGGTAAACGACGAAATGGTTGACTTCCACCAGCTAGCCTGTACTTTGACTCTTTTTTGAGGTTAAATGATTTGAGGAAGGCCCGCCGAGCATACGTATTCCAACAGAGAGGTTAATATTTGTTTCCTATTGAGGTTGTCACTGGCCGGTCTTGTCTATTTTCTGTAGTTTGTGGGTCTGGCTTCCGCGGGCAGTTCGTGTATGGCAGCTTGTCTTTGCTTGCTGATGGCCAGACAGTCCCACACAAGGTGCTGGCACGTAGCAGGTACGCTGCAAGTTTTACAGAGCGGGTCTGGGCCGGGGTCGTTCGGTGAAGTAGACTCATAAAATCGAGCACGCCATACTGGGGTCAGGGCTGTGCATGTCTGGAGCCTTCAAATGCATATCCTCTCCAACCTGGTGAAGCCTGGCGGGATGGGGCGGTCGTCCATGGGCAGCAGGGATGCTAGTCGTGTTCTGGCTATCCGCTCCATCTCTTTCTGTTCCTCTGGGTCCGGTGCCACGGGTTTCTTTTTGACCGAAGAGGAGGTGAGTCTTTGTGAGGGTACGTCATCTTGTAGTCTAGCCCTCGCGGCCTCGTTCGTCTCTTCGTTCCCTGGAATTTTCATGTGTCCTGGAATCCATGCAGCCCTGGTCGCCGGCATAGCGACCACGAAGAAGAGATGCGTACGCCGCGAGCTTCGAACCCAAAATCTGATCTTTATCGTGACATGGATGCTCTATATACAAAATGACAATGTTGCCGACACAACATATTCCCTCCCTAAAAACAACAACCCAAGAAACTAAATACAAAGAAATAAAAAAGGAACTGTGTAACTAATACCAAAAAAATAACAGTAACATAGTTGATTACAAAGTCTCTCTGCCATGCAGGCTTTCTCCTCAGCAGAGGTGCTCTCGTTGTCCTTGTATTGACCTGGGCCGAAGCTGCCTCTGACTCCGAACAAGCCACTGAGGTCTGGGGTACCGCCGAAGAAGCCACGGGATCAGTCTCTGGGATCTCGACTACAGCCGCATCAGCCGACTCTAGCATTGACGCCGCTTGCTGTGATGCTGTCGACAGGCGCTTCCCCGCTTCTCCACAACCGGAAAGCTTCGACGCATTCCAGGTCCGGTTGTCGCTGAGGATGTAAGAACTTGGTCCATGTGTACCAGTAATAAGCATTGGGCGCGTATAGTGCGATGTCCCTTTCTTCGGTATGTTTGGCTTGCGAACCCTGACGAAATCGCCCGGCTTGAAGGTGGGCGCCCTTGCTCCCCTCTTGGAGTCTGTGTAGCGCTTGCTGTAAGCCTGCCGCTGCTGCGCTCGCGCTCTGAGGTCAGCTAATTCAGAGCTAGGGTTCACAAATAACTTTGATGACGGGAACCCCACAATATCCAGCCTCGACCGAGGAACTCGACCATGCAACAGCAGAGCAGGCGGCACCCCCGTTGTGGCATGAGGTGTGCAAATGTAAACGCCCAGGTGCTCCAGGACGGCCACTTCAAGAGGCCGGTGCTCCAGAGCTGCCGTCTGGATGAACCGCTTGAAGATCTTGTTAAACCGCTCCACCTGCCCGTTGCACTGTGGGTAATAAACCGACGAGCAGCGGTGACAAATTCCTCGTTCTTTCAGGAAGTCTTCAAAGGCTGCCGACTTGAACTGCGACCCATGGTCCGTCAGAATTTCATCTGGGTAGCCTTCTCTGCTAAACGTAGCAGATAAAAATTTAATCACCGTCTGCGTTGTCACAACTGATGCGAAGCATACCTCTGGCCACTTTGAGTAAAAGTCTACCAAGGTAATGGCATACTCGTGTCCACTCCCAGTTCTGCTGAATGGCCCAACAATATCCACAGCCAGTTTCTGCCAGGCCCGTTCTGGAAGCGGAATTGGCTGAAGTGGTGCTGTGACGGGTTTGGCAGACTTGTCTGCAGACTGGCATTCACAGCAGTTCCTGATGACTTGCTCCACCTGTTGGTCGAGACCCGGCCACCAATATCGCTCGCGCAACCTTTGCTTGGTCCTGACAATGCCAGGATGGGTCTCGTGTGCCAGCTCAATCATGGTGGCCATCAGCGACGCTGGGATGACCAGCCGTTCTCCTCGCAGCAGCAAGTTGTCCACCACTGCCAACTCGTCTCTCACTCGGAAGAATGCGAGTAACTTGGAAGTCAAGCTTTTCTTGTCTGGCCACCTGGTTGAAATGTACTTTATGACAAGTTGTAATGTCTCATCCGTCTGTACAGCCTCTTGTAGTTCATGCTTTGTGATGCAAGATGACACGAATGATACAATTTCTTCCTCTTCTTCATCACCGGTAGGTAATGGCAACCTTGACAAAGCGTCTGCTACTTTGTTGTCGCTTCCTCGGCGATACGCAGCTTCGAAGTTGTAATAAAGAAGGCGAGATGACCACCTTGAGATCCTCAGTGGCCTTCGGCCATTCCCTTGAGAGGATAGGAGAGTTACTAGCGCTTGATGATATGTGCGTAGCTTGAACCGCCGTCCCCAGAGAAACACGTGCCAATGCTCGCACGCCCACACGCAGGCAAGGGCCTCCTTCTCTCCCACGGAGTACTTCCGTTCAGCCGGCGAGAGTGTTCATGAGGCAAAGGCCACTGTTCTCAAGTCATCGCCAACACCCTGCTGAAGCACAGCACCGAGCCCATGCATGGATGCATCTGCAGTGACAACTACCGGTAGTGCAGGATCAAACATCTTAATAGCACCGCATGTTGAGAGCGATGTCTTGACTTGCTCGAAACTCTGTTCTGCTTCTTTGTTCCATATAAATGGGACCTCTTGACGCAACAGCTTTCTTAGAGGCTCTACTACTTCTGCATAATTTGGCAAAAATCTTGCGTATAGTATCCGACAAGTCCCAAGAACGACCGCAAAGCAGCTGCATCTTTTGGTACGGGAGCTTTTGCCACCGCTTCTACTTTGGAGTGAAGAGGGGTTAGTCCTTCTGCACTCACGGTGTGTCCCAGGAAGTCGAGCGCTTGCACGTTGAACTCGCATTTCTGGTTAAGCTGAAGTCCAGCAGCAGAAATGCGATGTAGAACTTCCTGCAAATTTCCCTTGTGCTCTGCTTCGGACTTGCCGAATATGATCACGTCGTCAATGTAACATAGCACCCCCTTACAGCCATCCAGGATCGTGGTCATCATTCTCTGAGACGCCGCCGGAGCTGACGCCAACCCAAAGCATACTCTTCGAAAACGAAAAAGTCCGTCATGAGTGACAAATGTCGTCAGCTCCCGGCTGTCTGCTGTCAGTTCAACTTGGTGATAGGCCGAGGCCAAATCTAGCTTCGAGAAATGAGTCGACCCTGCAAGTTGGTGAAGAAGCTCCTCTGTATGTGGTAGTGGAAATCCATCCACTAAAATGGCCTTGTTCGGCTCGCGCAAATCTACGCACAGCCTAATAGTGCCGTCCTTTTTCTTTACGACCACAATTGGAGATATTCATTCAGAGGCTTCGACCCGTTCAATGATTCCGACTTGCTCCAATCGGCGCAGTTCCACGGACACGGCGTCCTGCAATGCTAAAGGCAGCCGCCGCAATTTTGCCGCCACGGGCTTAACAGTTTCCCGCCTCTTGACCTGGTGAGCGAAGCCCTTCACCAGACCCAGCTTGTCGGTGAATAAGTGTGAGAATTGTTTCTTCATGTCAGCAGGTAGCGGGTTCTCATCGGTTCGCGTGTGCAGACATTGCAAGGTTCCTCCTTCAATCTGAAGTTGTAAATCGCAGATTGCATGTAATCCGATAAGGGTCGTCCCCTTCGCCACCACGTAAAATAGTACGCAAGTCGAACGCTCCTTGTAGCGAACGTTGGCGAGGAATCGTCCCTTCACTTCGATCTTGCATCCCGGATAGTACAGCAGGTTGACAGACGGCGGTGCCAAAGCCAGTCGCTCGCGGAACCATTGCCGATAAATGTCATCGGTGATGATTTACACTGAAGAGCCTGTGTCTACCAGAAAGCGCAGACTCACTGTCTCTACTTCCAGATCGGCGTAGATGCCATGTTGTCCGCTGTCCGTTTTCACCTGAAGAAGCACGACGTCACAATTCATAGTCTCGCTGATTTCTTTCTTGTCCAGGTCCTGCGTCGTGGTGCTTTTACAAACCTTCTCGAAGTGCCCGGTCTTTTGGCATTTCCGGCACATAGCTCGTCGCGCTTTGCAGCTCACTGAACTTGCCACGTGACTTGCCGAGCCACAACGGTAACAACGACGCTCCGTCACCTCCTCTTCATTTTTTTTATACTTGTCAGTAACGCGATGCACCGCCCCCTCAGCCGCAAATTATTTCAGGTTGCGCTGGGTGTCCTCGTAATGCGTTGCCATTGATACGGCCTTTTCTAGTGTCAGCGGTGCTCCTTCAAACAGCAGACGTCCCCGAAGTCTGCCAGATGAAATGCCTGATACGAGCTGGTCCCGAATCATCACGTCGGTGGTGCTATCGTACTCGCATTTGGCGGCTATCTCGAGCAAGCTCGTGATGTATCCTTCCATCGGCTCGCCTGGCTGCTGTAATCTCTGCTTGAATCTATGTCGCTCAACGAGTACGTTAGTTGTGGCTGCAAAAATTCTCCTTACGAGCTTCAGCGTAGTAGTGAACTCGTCCGAGGTATCCCCACTGGCAGGCTTGCTTTCTTCCGTCGCGCCCGCAGTCGCAGACTTGCCTTCCGCCTCTGTGGTCGGCTGCTGCTGAGGTGGTGTCGACGTGGCCACGACGTTGTACTGCCGTTGTCCCTCCACTCCTAGACAGTGGAGCAGGATGGCTGCACGCCGCGACGCCTTGAACTTGTCCGCGCCAGAAGCCTCAAGAAACCTGAGGAACGTTTGTTCCCATTGCGGCCATATGGAACGGGAGGCTGGCCTGGCGTTTGCAGAAACGGCAGCGGCGGCGTGAGCCCGAAGTTCATGGTGGCTTTTTATGGTTTTTTCCTCGTCGCCAATATTATGTTGCAGCCCTGGTCGCCGGCATAGCGACCACGAAGAAGAGATGCGTACGCCACGAGCTTCGAACCCAAAATCTGACCTTTATCGCGATATGGATGCTCTATATACAAAATGACAATGTTGCCGACACAACACATCTTGTAGTCTAGCCCTCACGGCCTCGTTCGTCTCTTCGTTCCCTGGAATTTTCATGTGTCCTGGAATCCAGGACAGTTCGAGCCGTCTTCCTTTAAGACGTAGTGTTTTCGCTAAATTCTCGATTTCTTGTGTAATATTGTTCTTGCTGCCTATGTGAAGGCATTCTTTAACCGCTTCCTTCGAGTCGGTGAATACGTACAGGTGTTTGTTGGTGCTGTCTACATGAGCTTCAATTGCTAACTGGATAGCGAGCAGTTCTGCTGTTTTTGTGCTGCGTGTCATTGGTGCGAGCTTACTCTTTTTTTTTTTTTTTGGAGGATCTCCCTGCTAACCAGGCTACGCCCGTTCTCCCGCCATTGTCTCTAGCTGCGTCTGTATATAGGATTTCGACGTCTTCCTGTTTCCCCAACTCTTCCAAAACCTTCAAAATGTTTTTTTTTTTTTTTTTTTTTGCTGCTGCAGCTGCGCGACGTTTCTTGTGTCCTTCACCTTGATTCATGAGTATAGGTTTGAGGAAGACGACGAGTTCGTCCTCCCACGGAGGCTGTGATGGTTGGTTGCTTGGAATGCACCACGTCCTTCTGCCTAGTTTCTCTAGTATGATGCGTCCGTGCCATGTCTTCTCCAGCCTGCTGTACTGACTGATCTTCATTTCCTGTGCGATCTCTTCGATGGTGTTGACCTGAGCTGCTTTGTGCAGTTCCTTGATGGGTGTAATTTTTGGATTACCCTCATGGCGGACCTGTTGAGAACCTCGAGCTTCTCCCTATGCGTCGCTGTGGGCCTAAGATAGTTTATTCCGTACACTGCTCTAGAGGCGAGCAGCGCTCGGGCTGATCTTCGAAGCAAATCCTCCTGACATCCCCATGATTTGCTGGTAAACCGTTTGAGAAGGTTGAGTCCGTCCTTCCACTGGGCCTTAATTTGCTTCTGCCATCTTGTAGCTCTACAATCTTCGTCGAAAGTTAGGCCTAAAACCTTGATGTTGGGCCGGTTGTATGGCAACACCGTTAAGGAATAGCTGGATGTTATGCTTGCCTCAGGCTCGTTTGCTAGTTATGGTCATATAGGCAGTCTTTTCGGTAGATATCTGCAGTCCCTTTTTTTGTGTGTGAATTTTTCGGTGACGTTAAGGGCTCCTTGAAGTATGGCCTGTTGTGTTGGACTAATGGCTTGTTCAAGATGGCCGCCGTGGAACCGCCGTGGTATGTACGAAATAAACTTAAAAGTCCTAAAAGCAACAAATCAGTAAACTTCCCTAATACTTACACGTATATTTCAACAATCACTAGACCGCAGTTTTACCTAATGACTGGAGAATTGGAAAGGAAATACCTCTGTCCAGACCTGGCGATAAGCAGTACCCTAATAGCTACAGGACAATCTTACTAACTAGACTTTCTTGTAAGGTTTTCGAACATATAATTTACTCTCAACTTGTAACTTTCTTCAATATAACTCTTTTTTTTTTCCACAGCTCAACATGGGTTTTGAAAAAAATGTTTCATGTGAAACACAATTGGTTTGTATTACCAACGATTTTCACACTGCTTGTGATCAGGGATTCCAGGTGGATTGCGTATTCCTTGATTCTTTTAAAAGCATTTGACGAGCTATCTCACAGACTTCATCTTTGTAAACTAAGTAAACTAAATAACTCGGCTGGCAGCATTTGTAACAAATCGTTCTCAGTTTGTAACCTGCAATAGTATTAACTCTCCATTGGCACCCGTTTCTTCTGGAATGCCTCATAGGGTCTGTCTTAGGCCCATTATATTTTAATCCATATTAATGACTTGCTAGGCATTATTTCCTTCTCAATACTTTGTTTTGCTGATGATTGTGTTATTTACTGAATAAGTTTTAATGATTCGGATTCGAAACATTTACAGCATGATCTAAATTCTATAACTAAATGGTGTGAAATGTAGTCAATGAAACTGAGTATTAATGAAGGTAAATTATTGCGTGTGGCTCGTAAACCTGCCTTTACTACTGCTTATAACATAACATTACAGCTTGCAGACACGTACAAATATCTGGGCGTGATACTCACCTCTGATCTCTCCTAGAACGGGCATGTTGCGTACGCATCCCCAGAAATTTGGGCCATCGTATGCTTGTGCCATCTCTTGGCGGGTTACGGCAGCGCTCCCATAGAAGCCCATATATTTAATATACACATATGAGCATAACATCGAAACGTTACACTTTGAACAATTTGCCATGCTACTACTTCATTCTAGCATACACCGTTATTCATGTGCCAAATTTTCAAGATGATGACGTGTAAACTGCAGGTTCGTCAGTCGAATGAACTTTTTCATGTATTGCCACCACGGAAGAGTATCCAAGTTAATTAAAGTGTACAGTTTAGTCTTGGGTATAAAAAAGAATTCGCCATGATTGTATAAAATAAATACAGTCCATTAATTCCCAATATTATGACACATTTTGTAGTGCCTAAGATGTGTACTACATCTGTAGAAAAATATATATCGAAGGCGAAGTTCAAACGAACACAATTTAAAAATACAACGAAGTACAGGATTTGCCATACAACTGCAGTAAACCAGAGGAATCAATCATGTGCTAAGTACATTTTGATTTCTTCCAAAAATAATTTTCTTGGGTTCGTGAGACCAATTTGTCAAATGATGTGGATTCGCTCTTGTTTAGACGTTTACGATCATTTCCAGTACGCTTCTACCGACATCAATAAACTAGCAAACAAAAACAGCTGCTTTATATGACGATAATCTAAAACTTTAAAAACAAGTTTTCAAAATATTTTCGCTAATTAATAATTTTATGTGATCATAACAAAGTAATTTTTATTGTAAGGATGTTGAAGCACTGCGGTGAGTACCCAATTTATGAGAGGATGATCGTTCTTGTGAACTTAATATTCACATCTCAAAAGTGGTATTTAATCACGTAGTGAATTTCTACATTAAATTGATTTTCCCAATCACCCTGCAGAAAAAGAAATCGGAAGAAGAGCGTATTGAAATGTTCGACTCGATGCCACAGTCCTCGAAGAGGGCGGAAATCCAAGATTTTGCAACCGCACCGGCTTGTAGCCGGTGGCCTTAAATTTTGCATTTCGTCGTCAGTTAAAAACTTGGTCGATCTCAAAACGACCCCGAACAAGACGGAGGCTCCCAAGTTTGAAATGATCAACGAATGCCTAAAAACAGTCGAACCATGTCAACTTCAAGACACGTTTTCTCAATAATGGCTCATTTTAGAGGACTTGCTGGAGCAGTAGATTGTAGTCGAGGGCCCTAAAGTTTGTATTTTGTCACCAGTTAAGAACTTTGCCAATCTCAAAAAGTTCCTGTATGAGGCGCGAATGCCCGAATGTAAAATGATGAACGAATGCCTGGAAATGTCCATTTCGAGGCAAGTTTGCTCAAGGATGGCTCATGTTAGAGGATTTGCCATAACAACAGCTTATAGTCTAGGGTCATAAATTTTGCGAGCTGACGTCATCAGTTTGAAGCGCGAAAACGGCAGTTTCCCCGATCCCAAAGGAGCGAAGTAAAGCTGATGGATTTCGCCTTCGGTTCTATTGGCTGGCGCGCGTCGACGGGGCTCCCATTGGCCGCTGCGCTCGTCACTTTCCACGACCGCTCACCCCATGGCGCTGCATGTCCATCAGCGCGCCGTTGGAACGTCCAAGGTCAGCGTGCCCAGGGGAGCACGCGCGCCGACGGTGACGAAAAGTACGCAGCAGACGAAAAAGGGAGTGGACGAGCGGTTTGCATGCTTTCGCATTCACAACTCATAAAAAGCGCTTAGTTGTACCTCGAGCTTTTTTATTGACCAGTGCAGCTCTCGGTCGAACTCAAGAAAGTTCCTGGCCGGGGCGCGGGCGCCAGAATTCCAAAAGATGAAGGAATGCGTAAAAACGGCCGAACCATATATACCACACTTTGAGACCGGTTGACTCAGTAAGGATTCATTTTGAAGTATTTGCCATAGTACCACAATGGGCACGAGGGCTCTACATTTATATTCTGCCTTTAGAACTGGGTTGTCCTCAAAACGTTCTCTGGCGAGGCGCGGGGAGTGGGCCTTTTCTGTTTCTGGAACCGATGACAGGACAGAAACATGGCGAACACCATGACGGTACGCTTTTGACGCATGCGGCTGTCACACAGAGGAATGGGGTTCGAATCCCTCGCGACCCGGGTCCTTACTTTTAGTAATTTTTGTACTCTTAAGAAATCCCAGCCCCTTCTCGACTTTCATCGCGAGTGTTCTTGTTCAGAACATTCCTGAACGCGCCGCGTGCATGAAAGCAGCGATAACGCGCTGCTTCGGGTCAGTCACCTTTCCGTCGCCAACACAAGATGAGTGGTACCTTTCTCTTTATGTTTGTAGGCACAATCTGCCTCATTAAACGTTTTTTTTGTTTGTTCTAAGATCAAAGTTTTTTTGTTTTTTTGTGTGTCTGTGTGTGACAATTAACATTGCACTAGGCGGAAGGTGGATATAAATCAACGCGTAAAAATACTGTATACATATGCTATGCCTGAAATACGTAGGCTGACTGTCCATCCTTAGGTACGCCCTGTACGGAATCAACCAGTAATAATACGCACGTTTTATGCCCTATACTCACTCACATAACACAGTTATCTGTGAGGTTACCTAACGATATCGCACTCCAAGTCAAATACAAGAACTATAGAAATGCGTGCAATGACTTCTGCGAAACTGTTTAGAAGTTTCGATGTTCTTTCTTGGATCACAGTATCGCCATGAAATGGAAACGAAGAATCATAAAGTTATCAGTATGTTGCAACCGCAAGACACTCATTACCTCATTTTTTTTTAATCTTTAAAGTTACTTTTTTTTCTCTTACTATAGCACACATTTTGCTTTGGCGGGAATTTTCACACGGCGAAAACGTTGAAGGTGAATACGTCACTTGGAGGCAGATAAGTGAACTAGAAGCGCCAGTCGCAACTTTCAGGCCACGTGATCGCATGCTAGGTTATCTCAAACGTAATTTGTATCTTTAGTTCCTTCATCTTTAAAGCTCTTTTTTTCTTTATAAAACATTGGTGCGTTCGAAACTTGAATATTCAGCCTCCATCTGAAATCCCGGTACTACTGACCTTATTGACTCACTTGAATCCGTCCAGAACAGATCCGTATGTCTCATATTGGCTAACTATTACCGCACCGCTGGTATAACATCAATCAACTTAGCTATACATCTTGCCGGCCTCGGACATCGCCACAGAAGGCTCAAGCCTTTGTCTCTTTCCCAAAACCTTCCATCATAACCCTGCGCTCAGAAATCAGCTAATAGATCCTCCATCATTTGCTTCAGCACGTCTTGATCATCGTCATAAGGTTGGAATCCCATTTTGTCGTTATAGGACATTTTACTCATCACTCATTCCTAGAGTAATCAAGTGACTGGAATCACCCTTGCGCCAATTGTCGATTCCGCTATCTTTAGAGCGCAGCTCTTAGGCGCCCGTTTCCTGCTTGAGCGGCGTCGGCGTAACCGTGAGGTCACGTGAACCCCCCCCCCCCAAGGTCACGTGACCCCCCCCCCCCCCCCCCCCCCCCGAGGACAAGTAACCCTCAGTACCCTTCCCTCCTCCTCCCCAAGAGCTGCGCTCTAATTCGGCGTTACAGGGAGTTGTAAACGGATGGCATTTTTCTACCGCACTTTTTAATCCTTTGTTTTCTTTTGCTGAATTATTGTTCATGTTCTTTCACTGTTTAACTAATGTATATTTTGCTCCTATTGCTGTAAACATTTGTAATTTTTCCTCTGTTTATATAGAAGAAAAAACACTGCTCCCTTCTTTAGTGCCTTTGGCCTTGAGAGCAAAATAAATAAAACTTATTCCAACCAGAGCTCGGCTTTCTGACGTCCATTCGCGCTCTCGTCTCCTGCTCCCTCAGCTTCGCGGCGCATACCCGCGGACAACGTTCTGTAGCTATGCAGTCTGTGGGTGCGCGTGCGCATGCGCATCTTGAGCGACCATCAAAGATGTTGCATGCGCACTCTTCACTTCTTCTGAAAACGCGTCTCCTACCGGTGTGTTCATCACGTCCTCAAAACTGCTCCCCCTATTTCCGCCTGATGACGTCATAAAAGTGTCATGATCTTGCCTGCCGACATCTTGGCGGTGGCACACCAGCGGAGGCAGCAGGTGCCTATTCTGCTGTAGGTAGCTTTGCAATTAGACAGTTCACGGAAGCTTATTCAGCCAGGAGCTGGGAAGCTGGGACGACAGTGACCCTTGCGTCTGTTCGCCCTTTTCGCCAGCATTTCTACGACCAACCACCAGGATCGCGACCAGCATGACACGCCGACTCCTGTGACGCAATTCGTTGCCACTTCAGTGTGAACGCCTCCACTTCGGACAAATAGTTGTCCGAAGTGGAGGCGGGAGACGAGGACCGAAAAATCTAGTTGTTGTTGTTCTTTTTTTAGCGTAATGGAAAATGCAGCACCCACAATGGGCAGCGGATAGGTACTTACATAACAAAAGGCAGGATTCCGTAGCTGCGGTGCCATTGGTCGGTTAGTTCAGCTTTCCGAAGCTGACCTTGACGTCAGCAGCCTCCTTGCGGCGTTGACGCTCGGTCGTTGTTCTTCTCAGAATTGAAGGCGTCTAGTGGGGGATGCAGACACAACAGATGCGGACACAACAGACTCCAGATCCGTTCAGGATTGGATATTGTCTCGAGTTCCCGTGGAATGCAGACGCCGTATGAGAACACACTGACGGTAACGTCTGTTCCCATGGACTCGAACCGAGGCCGGAGAGCAACGCTTCTTCGGTTTCAGGTCAGACAGCTCGAACGCGCGAAAAGGGTTTGGATTGCGCGCCAACCGTCTCGACGTTCGCTTGTTCGTCGTCCGCATGCACAGGAACTGTGCAACGTTGATCTCAACAACTTGTAACTTGTAAAAATGGCTAAAATAGCTGGTGCTGTCGTACACGAAACGTGAAGCGGATTTGAACTCATCACGATTTGGAGTCCGCAGCACAAGCTTTCGCTCCAAGTATCGTCAAGTGCAGCGATCTCCTGAGCGCTGTGCTGAAATAGAAGATAACTTCACACTTTATCGCAAAACCTAATATCACATCCTCACAAAAAAAAAAAAAAAGAATCGTTGACGCAGAAGAGACAATAATAATAGAAGTGTCTCGCACACAATCTAAGTTCAAGAAAACGCACGCGTGATTGTCTCCGAGTGCTGGAGCGACCGATAGAGTCAAAGTGATTAAAGGATTCATGAGATGCTACCTTTAGGCTTTGTTGTAGGATGGTTTCTGTTTGGGTAGAGTTCAAAAGGTAGAGAAATAGAGAAAAGTAATTATAATTGCGGAGAGTCAATCGGTGTTTACAACTATTCGGTGGCCTAACCCGATGAACGTCCTTAGCTTAAAATGGGTCGTTCAGCAGAGCATGTGTACACATTTTAAGCTGAAGCCGAATTAAATCAAACCGTTTATGCACGCGCGATGGCGCGATGGGTCAACTTCATCATTTGCAAGGAGTGATGGATGTTTGCATGGTACCACGTTTGGGCGAATCCTGCTGTCTACCGCTACTACCGTTGCCCACGAAGATCTTCCTCTTCTTTGACTTGGCGCGGCACTGATGCACAGCCGAGTGAATGGGAAGTCACGTCCACACGAAACAACATTACTTCGAATTTGACTATTCCAGGCCGCGATGTATAACCAGCATTGACGGTGGGGCCAAATCTTTAGTCGTCTTGTGTTTGTGTGCGTTCAATAGATATCATAACCTTTCGTCGTGCCCGCGCTCTCTCTGCCGGTACTTGGCGCGCGTGATGTTCTTTCGTTCTACAGGGAGCTTGCAAAAGCACAGCTTGCTCCGTTGCTAGCAGTACCGGCTTCATCATGGCTTCATCACACTGTCGTCGTGCCTAGTAAGTATATGTCCCTCAAAATACTCTTCCTGTGATACTTTTATTTAATGTGTCCCTAAGCGCTTTCGCCGCGAAAAAAAGTATGAGCCTCTGCCGATGGTACGAGACCGAACCGCTGCTTCTGCTGTGATCTTTTGTTAACTTATGCCTTTTTTGTAAGTGGTTAGCCATGATGTTTCATCAGTCTCTCCCTGCCAATCTTTGTCGGTAGATATAACTTCTTTAATATATACGGAGCGTAGAACTGCCGCTCTTATCGATAAGTGCATGATCAACGGATGAAAGATTGGCATCAGTAACCATCAATATGTGGGTTTTAAAATGGGCTATAATGCAGAAGCTGCTTGCAGACTTTTGTTATATATTTGAGCTTATTATCTGCTGTTTGTAGCTACCCCTGATATATGTCAGAAAACCCAGATTTACTCTGGGTATACCAGCTATTAGCGGATCAACTGCTGTCAGATAACGCCATTAAGAAACGGTACTCTTCTTATATTATGCTGACGACGCGAAGAGCCAACCAACATACATCGATGAAGATGCTCGTCGATGACTGTTGCCTTTTTTTTTTTAATCTGGCGCAGGATTGGCCGATCATTATGTGCATGGCAAAGACGTGTCTTTGGAAATGAATCAAGTGGAATCTTAAGTGAAGCCCTCGCCGTTGCAGGCAACGGAGACCCGTCGGTGATCGGAGCACGATGGCCTCCCGTCAGCGTCACACCACTCGCAGTAGCAGCAGCAGCAACGGCCAGGATCAGCAAGCGGCCCAAGACTCTGACGCTGAACAAGACGCGGCTTCGCACCGCCATCAGGCCGACGACGACGACCAAGACGACGAGGATGACGGTACAACGACCAGCGGCGGCGTCCTGCCATGGCCCGCCATCACACCACCATTCTTCTACATTCCACCGCCTTACGCGGACCTCCCGGAGCTCCATTTCCCCTTCGGTCCTTTCGGGTCGTTCATGGATGACCAGGGCACCGTATTTGACCCTTCCAGTTGTCCTCTCGGTGAATTCGCAGGGCCGGTCGACTTTCACTTACAAGACGAGTCCGTCTACCATGAGCACGACGTGGACGTGATGCGGCAACTCGAGTACGCCAGGTACTTGCAGGCTTCTCCATTCTGGGATTATCCTTCTGAACCCGCTGACGACGAGGCGGGCACCGGTGAGCCTCACGTGGCGACCGTGGAAGACGACGCGTCCCCACACGTCGTCAGTGCAGAGGGTTGCGGAGACGCGCAGCTGGATCCTCTGGTCGAGGCAAGCCTCTGGGGGGAGCTCCAAGAAGTCTACTATGGGCCGGTGGTCACCAACTACGGCACGGTGTCCGTCATCCTGAGACACTGCATCCGCGTCGACATTACAGTAGACAGAGCTGTCCGAGTAGTGAACTTTGAGAGGCACTGCACAGCTGCCATCAGCAGCTGGGGGGACCGCAGTTGCGTGTGCCATCCGTGCGGCAGGGTGCTCCAAGAAGGATTCACAGTGGACATGGCCACAGGAGACAGGTTGGCCAAAATTTCGGGTAGGGGCGTCACGTTCACAGCCTTAAACCACGGTCTTGTTTACTTGGTGGATGCCTCGGGGACCAAGTCGACGACGGAAAGGTTCCAAAACCTTTGCTACGACCTACCCATGAACGTGTTTTACTTCAACTCTGAACAGGGCATGGATACCTTCAACGAGTGCTTCCAAGTCGTAAGTCAAGCGAGGCAGAGAACCACTCGTGGAGGGGACGAGATCTGGATCGTGGCAGGAGTGCGCATCAAGCAGACACCCTGGGGCGACGTCCAGGTGTCTCGTGACTCGGGACGACGGGTCATCTGGACCTCACCGACGGCCGGCACCATCTCTGTCACCACGCCGTTTGTGAAGATGGCCATCAGCTGCGATCCGTGCAAGTACTTCTTTGTCAGGATGGGCCAGAAGAGGCTGAGCGCCAACGTGGAAGGTTTTACAGTTCGTAACGGAAGCCAGAGGGCCGGCTTCGACGGCCGAGGTCGCCTCACTCTTCCTTAGAATCCTTGAAGGGCCCGCTTCTACGCCTCTACCGCAAAGTGGTACAGAAAATAGGGCTGCGATTTCTGCGTCACGTTTTTGCACGTTTGTGATGTCCTGCGCTAATGTCCTGCCTGCAGCAGCTGTGAAAAAAAAAAAAAAGGTTACCTAGCCACTGCTATCGCCAAACGAAGGGCCACTGGAATCAAGACGCCACGCTGTAGCTGCTCCTAAGTGTAGAAATGGTTATCCTTATATGGATTAGATCGATGAAAGTGGCATGGTATCCAAAAACAGCGAGCAACTGCCTGGAAGACTTCAAATCCAACTGGTAGCAACACATGGATTGCAATACAGTATCACGCACGTCGGATCTTCAAATTTGGAGGGTTTCCCTGTACAATGTCCGCTGGACAAGCTGAAGCAACTGAGTTAAACGTGAGCCAAGTGGTCTGTATAGGTGACACACACATCGCGCAATGCCGTCCAAATTACTATCCAAATCCAAGTGGGAAACGCACCGACGATTTGGAACCAAGATTCAATGCGTTCAATATCTGTAGCAAGAGTCGGCAAATACAGTGTCACCCACACGACCAACACAATCAAAAGCGGCGGCTCTAGAGATTCGCAAAACCAAAGAAACCCAAAAAGCAGCTAACAGCACGCTCCCAGTCTGCCTTCACAATTTCAAACGTATTATTTGCGAATTTAATACCTACACACTCCTTGTTACCACAGGCGGCGAGACGGAACAGCATTAGGCGCCTATGGTAACCAGTGACATACAAATCCCCGAATGGTCCCGTGTTGTCCGTCTAAAAGGACGCAATAAGCCCTCCGCGTCCACGGGATCGATTCCTTTCACATGTCGTGCTGCGCGAGATAAATGCCGTTGTTTCGTTGTTTTTTTTCTTCTCTATTTTGCTCGAATAAACGCCAGACACTCTTTTTATCCTGGATGGTCTGACCTTGGCGGTAAGTGCGCTCGGATAGAGCTCTACCATCAGCCCCTTGCAGGAACTTTCCCGTGTAGCATTTCTTGGCTCTGTTTACGTACTTCCTGGAATACTATATCCACGCGCCTCGCATATCCCTCTCCCACATATATGCTCGAGGAACGATTATCTACACAGCCGCGATATCTCGCCTTGTGAAGCGTTCCCCGAATAGTGAACGTCCTCTTCGACCCAGGTGCTCATACATCTTGAGAGCCCGACAGGATGTTAAAAAGTTCGGCAGCTCGCCTGCATGTTCTCCGTTATTTCTATCATATTCGCTATTTCTCGCGTAAGTTGAAACGGGGGGCGCCAGCGCGCAAACTTCCGGTTCTTGAGTAGACGGCGGGTTTCGCAGTATTTGCGAAATCAAATACACATGGCATCTTCTGGAAATGGCCAATTATACACCATTACAATATCTACAATATATTTTTTTTTGCTAAATTTCCCAAGCTTAGGGAGCGTGCGCGAGAGTATACTGCCTTCTACAGCGGTAACTGTTAAGTAACAATCCCGAACAAATGACACTTTGCACGCGCGTTCATCAACGTCTTAATTTGGTTGTTTACTTCGAATATTCAATACAGATAAGGCGAACGCGTATAGCGCGCGTACCTACGTTCCCAGCGTTCTTTGTGATGCTTGGGTACTTTAGTAAAGGCCTGTTCCCACATGCAGCGGAGCGCTACAAGCATAGCGCTCCTCGCGCTAAGCGCGTGCTGATGGGAGCGTTCACCAGCTTTGTGTCGCACCGTCAAAACTGTTGCTCATGGCAGACGATAAGTAGCTGACGGCACGTGAGGAGCGCTACATCAGCGCTTCGCTGCATGTGAGAACCGGCCTTTAAAGGTGCATTCGTCAGCCCAGCGTGCGAGCCCCGCACGTGCATGTTCGTCGCTTCGAAAAGCGAGCAAATCACGCGCCATACGCACGAACACTGAAAATGGAACCGGGCAGGAACCCTTCTTTGGAAAGGTCTATAGCACTGGCAGACTTAGTGCACTCTCAAGTGTGCAGGGGCACTGTAAACAAAAAAGGGGGCGAATCACTGATCTCTATTGTAGTCACTGGGGCTATCGCACACCAGCTCGGAGCACGTGGAGCGAAAGCTCGTGCTGCAGAACCCAGGATCCCGTGCATGGGTTCAATCCGGATGAGCATCGTACCGGCGCGCGGTCGATGCTCATCCGCTAGCGGTTGTACTAGTGGTTGTACTACAGGGTGTCACAAAAGAAAATTTACACGGTCTTTTTTATCGCAAAAATAAACTAAGCATCGCCGAACGCTTATTCTCAGCCCAAAGGTAGAGCTAGAGGTCACTACCAGATGCCAAAGTTTCAGCCCGATTCGATAACTTAATCAAAAGTTATAAGTGATTTTCTGAAACTTTCAACGGGAAAATGGCGGCCGACGGAGTTTTCAAACACATGGGGCTCTATGGCACCAGAAACCGAAAACGGGCAAAAATGGGCTCCATTTTCCCATTGAAATTTTCAGAAAATCACTTATACCTTTTGATTAACTTATCGGATGGGGCTGAAACTTTGGCAACTGGTTGTGACCTCTAGCTGTACCTTTGGGCGGAGAATGAGCGTTGGGCGATGCCTAGTTTATTTTTGCGGTGAAAAAGACCGTGTAAATTTTCTTTTGTGACACCCTGTACATGCGCTGGCTAAATTTCTCATCCACAGTTGAGGCACCCCATTGAGACTTACTTCCGGCTGTATAAACATACTCACGACATTATGATTGAGGGTGAACGAGACGGACTGTCTATTTCCAATATTGGCACAGCGTACGTGTAGGCGGCATGCAGTTGGAACTCAGTGCAGGAATTCTCCGCTGCTGCAGAATGTCGACGGTACAAAGACATACGCTGCGTTTACATGGATGCGAGCTTAGCGCATAAAATCGAAATTTGACTATTTTGATAGGTATAGTAAATGGGTAGAAGAGGAAGTAGGGGGGAGACATTGCGCGTGTGATTGGTCCCCTGCTCGATTCCACGATCGTAAACCCAGCCGCAGGTGCGTAAGCCATATACTACAGATCATCCAAATAGGCTTGTACCACTCAGAGCTTGAGCACACTTTCTCGCCGAGTGTAAACCAAAATTGTCTCAAGGGCAATATTTTTTAAACATTAGTACTCGCAAGAGTTTGTCGTGTTTATTAATTTCTCCTCCTCTTCTAACACCCGAGTGCGGCGCGAGACGGCGCTGCCTACGTTGGGATTGAAGAGAGGGTCCACCTCAAACCATGGGGAGCGTTTGCAATCTAATGGCAGACACCTCCTGCGGAATTTAGTCAAGAAGTGCGCATGCGTTGAGTTGTCGGATGGCGAGGAGGGAAGCGGACGGAAGTGCCGTTTGCAGACGACCAACGCTTTCGGCACCGTCCGCGCAGCTCGCAAACCACGTGTCCCCGATCAAGGAGTTGGCTAGTTTAGAGCAGACGACGCGTCGCGCGCAGAGCACCGGCGTTAGCCTTCCGAGTATGGTGCCTGGAGCGCGTCTCCGACTGGTGTGTTTAGCATCCTATCTCGCCCATACATCAAAATTGGTCCCGAAGTGGCAACAAATGACGTCACAAAAGCCGGAGAGTGTCATGCAGTTGCATGTCGCGACCCTGGCGGTTGGTCGTAGAAATGCTGGCGAAAAGCACGAGCGAACGCCAGTGTCGCTGTCGTCACGGCGTCCCAATTTCTGGCTGCTGACACTTCCGTGGACTGCCGCATTGGAGAGAGACCTGCGACAGAACAGGCGTCTGCCACATACACCTCCGCTGTTGGGACACCGCCAGGATCGCGACCGGCGACAGCACGACACTTGTATGACGTCACCAGGCAGAAATCGAGGGACCACTTTTTTAAGACGCGGTAAACGCACCAGTCGGAGACTGGTTCCAGGCACCACACCATAAAGCAAGCAGCGGCGGCGGCGCGCAACCTCTTGGACGGCGGCCCCCACGGTATTTTCCTCGTTCCGACAGGCATAGACTAACAGGACGAGTTGCCCCAGATCGAAACGAGGGCTGGGCCGAACCCATCCACGATCTCTGGGTCAGATCCCTAATTGTGTGGCAGGCATTGGTAGCAGGGCAAGTCCTCACATAGGGCAAACTGATATAGACCAGTTTATAACTACGACAATTCGTCAAACTCGGTGAGAGAAACTTACATTTTACAAAAAAAAAAAAAATTGGCTTGCTCTTTATGTTTATACAGCCTTGATGGAGATGCGCCTCAACGGGTAATCGGTCTCTTAGCTGTAGATGAGAAATTTGGCCAGTGCGGTACAACCGCTAACCTGGGGTTTTTAACGTGCATCACGCAGTAGTGATCACACGAACGCGTGCCGGTACGAAACTCATCCAGATCGAACCCAGGAGGTTCCCAGCGCAAGCTTTCGCTCCACGCTCCGAGCTGAGACGCGTTAGCGCACTGGCCACTTCCTCCCTTGTCATTTTACACTTTACCAAGCACGCTACCTCCAACGAACAATAAGGACTTTCCCGTTTTGATATAAATGCGCATCGTACCGGAGGGCGGTCGTGTACCAATACAGCGCGAGGCATGTTAATAGCCCCAGGCGCGGTGGTACTGCACTGGCCAAATTTCTCATCTACAGCAGAGACACACACACTCAATTACTTTTAGGAAGGCCATTTCAATTAGCGGTTTCCTCCGACTGCATGCTATCATAGTTCGACGGCACGCCATCTATTTAAACCATGTACTGTACTATACCAGTGACATAGTAATATATACTAGTAATATTCTACTACACGAGTAATGTACTATCTGGAGTCCTAAACGAACAACAAACAAATAATCGTGTGCTCTACTGAGACCAAATGGATCCAAGCACACAGAACAAGTGAAACAAATAAAGCTTTTTTTTTTCGTAAAAATGACAACTAGTGGTTTTTATTGTATTTCAATCGTTCACAAGATGGACGGCCACGAACACCAAAAGTTTGCGTTTTTTCTTTTTGTTTGTTCAAGAGAACATCGCTTTGATTGGCAATTATACTAAAAATAAATTCGGTCAAATAAAATTGGTAACATAGTGATAAAAAAAAAAAGACGATTGTGTATCGCAATTTTTTTTTCTTGCTTTTTTTTTCCCCCTTGTTATTGCCTTGACGGGTTAGCAATAATCCGACTGAATGGATTAAAGCTAGGTGAACATATCACACAAGGGGTTCACGAGGATATGTAAGCATTCCTCTTTCGTGTAAAAACAAACAAACAACAAACTTGTCAGCTTGGTTTCGACGTAAATGTGGGCGTTCCAACCACGAAATATAATACGTAAAAGGTAAAGTGCGCTTATAACAGATACAATATATATATATATATAGTTCCCTCTCGCCCACTCCAACGTGTCCGTGCTACTTCTTGTGCTTTTCCATGAGCGTCTTGACATACTTGATGTACTCCTCCTTCGCCGCATCCTGGGTCAAACCTAAATAAAAAGAAAAAAAAAAAAAAGAAAGAAAGAAAAGGGAGTTTTAGTTTCGCCACTCAATGGGTTCCCGGAGATTTTCAAGTCCCGTAACTCGTAAGCACGTGACCCAATATTAAAAACAAAAAAGAGGAAATATTGTCGAATTCCGAGTTTCGGCTGGTTCGCAGAACCTTCCAACTTTTGGCAAAATTAGAGCCAAGTTCGATTTTCAAACAGTGTTGCCAGATTTATCCGCGACAAATTTCAAATTTCGGAAAACAAAATAACTTATAGAGTATAGTCCACCATTCTCGAAAATTATTACCAACCTTTAATACAGAAAGAAACACAATCTTCCGATCATTTCATCCGTTTGTTGACCACCACCGCCAGGTGTCGCCACGTCGTTATCAATTTCCGCGTGTGTGCGCAACAGTCGAACTTTAGCCGAACTTCAGTCAAACCTGTGACTTTGTAGTTAGTCGAAGCTGGTCGAACCTCGGCAGCTTTGCGACACCCCGTAGTTACACTTTCCAAAAGTTCGTTTTCACCTCAAGAAAAAAAAGAAAAAAGAAAGTTTTGCGCACTGTTTATACGCCGCGAGTAGTAGTTTTCACAAGATTTGGTTGTCGGAGGAAGAAGCGATATGTTGTTGGTATTTGAAACGTGTACGGCTTGATAAGGTAACACACATAATCTAAAATGCACCTACATATATCTTACTTATCCACATAAAGAAGGAAATTAGTAACTCTACGCAAAAAGCCGGACTTTTTTTTTACTGCGTTTTTTTAGATGAAAACGAGTATAATTACTCGATTGACCTGGTGTGACAAAAGTCTCCGTTTCCGGCAGGCACAAAACAACGTTTTATACAGACATGCGAGAAACGTCCAAAGCCACCGAACAAGGACACGTATACGACGTTCTGTGGAACGACAAATGAATATCCGGGAAAATTGCACGCAGCTAAGTATGCATACTTACAGTCACATTCACACTTAACTAGAGCACGGGAGGGAATTTTGATTAAGGAAAAGCTTAATCGTAATGTTCGGGTGTATTAAACGTACGAACCGAAGAGCAGAGATGTAGCATAACATGGACAAGACAGCCAACTCGACCCTAATGGAAAATAATGTTTCGCACTAGTGTCTAAAAAAGTTTGTTTTTAATATATTCTATGTGCACACAGAAAAATATCAACAATATTCCCAAAGTAGGCTTGGCATTCGCTCCATTTTAAGTGCGACAGTGATGCATACAACTACGGCATACAGCTGGCGAAGAGAGGACCGAACTGAGTGCCGTAGAGTCGTTACCTGACTGGATGAACACCACGGGAAAACGTGCTTCAAGTGTGCATAAAATAGAGGAACTTCCGCGAATCCGTTCCTCTATTAACACTATTATTATCCCACCTATAATTCTAACCGAGAAACAAGAAAGAAGATTGACGCTTATTTTTTGTTTAGACAACACGGCAGAAAAAGTGTTTTTTATCTCTTTCCTCAATCCTCTAGCTCATCCCCGGTTGTGAGTTGACCGCGCATCTGGGTTCCGATAGATGGACGAAATATCCCCTCAAGTCAAACAACCCGTAGAAAACTCACAGCGCGGATTGTAGATGCAGCCTACGTGCCGCGTAAAGCGTCACCTGCCACTTGCTATATGACCTTGGTTAAGTCGAAACTTCCCGATGGCGATAGGCAACGACGTCAACTTTCCGACAAAGCGCCGAACAGGTTTGACTACTCCATCCTGCTGTTAAGTACCAGCCTGGACCGCCGACTAATCTCGATATAAAGTTGGTCACGAGAACAGAGCGAAATCAACGACGCATCGCATTAGGAAAATTACGAACGCAAAGCTTCGCGCATCCTTTCGAAGGCAAGGTTATATATACTATACGCAGCTATATGTTCCAAGTTTAGCATTTCTAAGAGGGTTCAGTGCATTCGAATGTCGAAGAGATCGGCGATTATAATCGGAGCGTTCGCTTCGACCTTGATGGCGGTATCCGGAGATCTCGAACGTCATTAGCTATGGAAATACCAAAGAGAACAAGGGAACCTTCACGCCGACGTCATGAACCTGTCTTGGAACTTGAATAAAACATACGGGGTTTACCACAGAGAAGGAGTTAACGCTCAAAGAAAGAAATAAAACAAAGCAAATCGACCAAGAAACTAAACTGTATTCGAAACTTTCAAAACGAGCCTGGAGGCACGGAAGCAATGCCTCGAGAAACCGAGGGAGAGGAGGAGAGGAGAGCGCGCGGTGACGTCAGAATGCCGAGCTCTGATTGGTGCGATTAGTGGGGAGACCCAAGGCTATAGCTGCCTTTGTCTCCACTGCACTCGGGAGATGGCCAAGGAAAAAGCAGAATATTTCTTGCATTTATCCGTGCAGAAAATTAAATATTGGATTCGCTACTGCTGGCGAGAATTTATTCAATGCTTGAATTTGAACACGCAGTGACTAACGCGCATATTCCCGCCCCCTTTTTTTTCTTTTTTTTTTTTTTTAATTTTAAACAACACGGGCATGGAAGAGGAAAGCGCGCAAGGCTTTGATATGCACTTAAGCTTTTCCAAAGTTATACAAACATCCACTTTTAAAGCTAAAAAAATCTTTTTTTCCTATTTTAACGTTGGTTTCCCCCGATAGAGCCGACACTCCGGGACGAACGTTGGAATTAATTCGATCTAAATCAGGCGAGCTATTGAAAGTTACGCGCAGAAAACCGGAGCTCGTGGAAGACGAAAATTTCCAGCGACTCTCAAATTCCCATGATTAATTCAAACTTAATTGGAAGACATTCAACGGTCGTTTCGGCGATTGAAGAACACGTTTATTAATTTCCTCGCTAACTTTAGGAGGAACATTGACGCCACATGACGGCATAGTACAACGTGACATCACAATTTCATACCGTGACGTCACGTTATGTCTATTTCCCCGCTAAATTTAGTGGGTAAATGTATGGACAAACAAACGCACAAAGAAATTTAAAAAAAAAAGGCTCCGTTTAAAAAATATTATATAAGTTACGTTAAGGTCTGGTTTTTGAATGATTCGGTCGTGAATTCATGTCGGTGAAGAAGCAGGCTTGTTAGGTTGATTCGTCAGCCACTGGAAGCCGGGTTTCCAACAGCGCGCAAAACACAGTGGGCGAGCAAAAGTCCGTGGCTTTTTCCTCTTCCACTCAGTGACCCCAAGATACGGTGACGACGATTAAAGTAGAAGTTTGGGCTAGTTGGTATTTCATGATTAAAGATTAAAACAGCGCAAGGACACGGACAAGAACAAGAAGGTAGACAACCGCTCACCTTTCTTCTTGTTCCAGAAGGCCCACTTGGCCCGTCCCTTGGGGTCGAACATGCCCGGCTGACCTAGAGGCGACGAAGCAGCTCGCATTACGCACGTCCCAAACAAATATGAAAACATAATAAACCGCGGTATCTCTCTGCTAATACGTCATACAAGAGACAGTCTGCAGACAGTGGCGTAGACAGGGTGCCTGTAGGCGCTCCCCCCCCCCCCCCCCCCCCCCCCCCCGAAATATCCAGTCAACACTGCAATGCACACAGGCATTTTGGCCCCCGCACCAAGTGATGGACATCCAATGCACCCTGTAACAAAAATTCCTGGCTACGGCCCTCTTCTCCTAACAGCGTCTATGTTCCTTCCTTGTAGCACGGTCTCATTGGTCATACAAAAAGTGTCTGCAGTTCGAAACATGCATGAAGCAAACCTAACAAGCTTGAGGTGTTTCCGCAGATACTAATTCGGTCATCATGTCTTTAGCGAAGCACCGTTGTCTTTCGTATGACGAATAGGCAGTGCGACTACGGCTCGAAGAACCCAGCAGATGATCCAGGTCGAGCGCGAGCTTTCTGCCCTTGACAACACTTTGTCACGCGAGCAGTTAACGGGTGAAGTAAAAAAAAAATCACTTTTGGTTCTTAATTTCTAGGCGAGGTGGCGCGAACTACCGCCCGTTATATAGGGTACAGCCGTCTGCACCCATCCATCCATCCAGGCTTGAAGAGATACCTGCGGGTTCTGCGGCTGCGTCAGCCGCTGCTGGCTTCACGCGGCAGTAGCGTGCCTGCTTCCATTCATTCAGCGTTCGTTTTCACGGTGACAGCGATGAAAGCAGACTGCCTTTATGCTACGGAAGAACACTGCGACGCAGCGATACGAGGTGCGTGCTGAGGCCCTTCCCGCATGCTTTTCAATAGGCGCAACGCGAACAAAAAAAAGAGTTCGAAATTAGAACTTAGCGCAGAAAGCCAATTTTCCCCAGCGCCTCAATTTCACAAGCCTTACGTGAAAAGGATGTTTTTACACCGGAGCTTGGAAATACTTTTTTTTTTAAACACCATAGGTCTAAAGTATCAATGTGCTAAGATTTCTACAGCGTGCCCCCAAAAATTTTACAACGCTTTCTTTACCGCAGAAATAAACTATACGCATCGCTGAACGTTCATTCACCACCTAAATGCGCTAGCGGTTCGAACCATATGTCAAAATTTAACTAACCGGTGTTTAATTCAAAATGTAAAGTGATTTTCTGACTGGAACGTTCAATGGTAAAATTAGGCTCATTTCCGCCCGTTCTCGGTAACTGGCGCTTTCCAACACCATACACATTCGAGAGCTCTGTTGTCTTGCCATCTTCCCATAAAAAAAAAATTCACAAAACAAAAAAAAAATCGCATAACTTTAGAATAAGATAACGGTTGGTTCCGAAACTTTGGTTTGGACCGCTAGCGCTATCGTTCGGGTGGAGAATGAGCGTTGGGCGATGCATAGTTCATTTTTGCGGTAAACAAGTCCCTGTAAATTTTTTTTGGCCGACACTTTCTACATTACTTACGGGACCGGAGACCAGCGCGGGACACTGATTGAACACGGGTACCGCGTCGTCGGCGTTCGGCTGGAAATCGTGTCCTCACTGACTGAACACGAGTCTGAACGCTTACGACCGCGTCTTGTCCAACCTGCACCCCGTACTGGCCTCCAGCGGGTGACGAGATAATCCAGCACTGGGGCCTTGCTATGGTGCTGGTAAAATGACCGAACGTTTAACCACCGAAAAAAAAAAAAGAAGAAAGAACAGTCGGGAGTTTGCTCACTGGTGGTGTTGTCGCCGAAGTTGGCCTGCTTGAAGAGTCCGTACAGCTCGAGCAGCTCCTCGTCCGAGGGTCGCTCCGTCAATTCCTTCACCTGTTCGGCGGCCTTGTTGAATTGCTGCGAGGAGGAGGGAAAAGGAATCACACACAGATGCGTAACTGGCATCACGGTCCTCAAGCACGCTACCATGTCTTATTTTTTTTTTTAGTAGCTGTTTTTAGAAAATTGTTTTCTGTAACACTAAATGCGTGCGCATGCACGAAAAAATTATAAATGCACAAATTAAGAAAAAGAAATTCGAACTTTCCGAAGAAGAACCGAACCCCAACATATCGTGGCCGACGCTCCACTACTGTGCACAAAAAAAAAAAAAAAAAAAAAATCTTTTGGGGACATGTAAAGGAATGGAAGTGCCCTTTTCCTGTTTTTCGCGCGCATGCACGGGACGAGTCGCTTCCTGAATCTGGCGCCGCAGTCGTCATAATGCATCGCAAGATATACCTATATATCTACATCTATCTACATCTATACCTATATAGCTATCTATACCTATATATCTACATCTATCTATCTACATCTATACCTATATAGCTATCTATACCTATATATCTACATCTATCTATCTACATCTATACCTATATAGCTATCTATACCTATATATCTACATCTATCTATCTACATCTATACCTATATAGCTATCTATACCTATATATCTACATCTATCTATCTACATCTATACCTATATAGCTATCTATACCTATATATCTACATCTATCTATCTACATCTATACCTATATAGCTATCTATACCTATATATCTACATCTATACCTATATAGCTATCTATACCTATATATCTACATCTATACCTATAATTTGCTAGCTTTTTTTGAAGCCCTGAAAAACAAATAGTGTTAGATGTTTCTTGATGAAAGACACTGAATTGGATGTTTCTGAGGACGTTCTACAATTTTGTCATTGAAACTTTGCCTCTAAATTAAATATTGAAAAAGTTCATTGGGCAAAGTTCAAAGTAGCCTCACTTGCTCTAAACAATGATATGCTTTTTTTTTTTCTTTTCGTCTTCCTAAAATGCATTAAAATATTTTTTTAAACCTTGGCTCAAGTTACGTGGAATACCCTGTATACAAAGGGGCAGACTACAAGAGATAGCTGAACAGAGGCGGCGACGCGCTGAGTAGAACAATTTTCATGAAATGAAAATGTACGGACATTTCATGCTCAGGTGACCCGCTATTATTAAGGTTCGGGGCAATTTAATCAGTGGAATCTAAACCTTCACAGAACACAAACAAAGCTATCATATTTCCACGAAGCACGGCAGAAACACGAGCCCATTCTTTTTAATAACCAAAGTGATTTAGGAATTTTTTTCTTTTTTTTTAATGATTTTTGAAGTTTGAGGGCAGGGCTCACTCCGCGTGCACGGAATGTTCTGCAACAACACCTTTTGCAAAAGCCAACGAATTGAAAAGCCAGCTTATAATCGAGTGAAAATGAAAATTGTATTTCTAGAAATGGCGGGGAAAATATATATGTATATACATTGCAATTTGAGATGATTAGGTTAAGATGCAACATTTCCAGAAACTACCAAAGAGTCTCCCGGTTATGTCCTACAAGAATTATAGGGTGTGCGCATATTTCGAGTTTCGGATTTCTAGTATTCGAGTTTCCAAATATTTTGATTCATCAAATATCAGTAATTGTGGACTTTGTAATACTGATACCAACACTATCAGTTTTGGAACTAAAAAAATGCTATTCTATATTCGGTTTGAATATCGAACATTCGGCTTTTCGGCCAATAATCGGCGCTATTCGATTCGAATTCGATTCCATTGCTCTAATAAATATGCACGTGATGCTGTTGACCCTTCAAATTAGAGATGTCGCGAATTTTAGTCGAACCAGGTCGAACTCGACTAGGTCGACGAACCTTCGACTAGGTCGACGAACCTTCGACTAGGTCGACGAACCTTCGACTAGGTCGACGAACCTTCGACTAGGTCGACGAACCTTCGACTAGGTCGGCGAACCTTCGACTAGGTCGGCGAACCTTCGACTATTTCGGCGAACCTTCGACTATTTCGGCGAACCTTCGACTATTTCGGCGAACCTTCGACTATATCGGCGAACCTTCGACTATTTCGGCGAACCTTCGACTATTTCGGCGAACCTTCGACTATTTCGGCGAACCTTCGACTATTTCGGCGAACCTTCGACTATTTCGGCGAACCTTCGACCAATT
Organism: Ixodes scapularis; assembly: GCF_016920785.2. Taxonomy (NCBI): domain Eukaryota; kingdom Metazoa; phylum Arthropoda; class Arachnida; order Ixodida; family Ixodidae; genus Ixodes; species Ixodes scapularis. The sequence goes on along the minus strand of NW_024609880.1, from coordinate 47,391,498 downwards.
CGGCGAACCTTCGACCAATTCGGCGAACCTTCGACCAATTCGGCGAACCTTCGACCAATTCGGCGAACCTTCGACCAATTCGGCGAACCTTCGACCAATTCGGCGAACCTTCGACCAATTCGGCGAACCTTCGACCTTCTAGCAAAATTCGACGAATGGATGGACGGATGCCAATGGCTGTACCTTTTATAACGGGTGCCACCGAGCCTAGAAAAAAAAAAGTGAATATATCTCCATAAAAAAAGAAGAGATCCTTCTGAACATCCCCAAAGATCGAAGACCTTAGAGCTTGGAGGAATGGACGAGACCATCCGGATCACCCAAGCATCGGAAAGAGATTTTCTAACTCCTTTTTTCTCACTTTGTGAAAGAGGTTAATCGTATTCATTGCATCTAAATTCCCCCTCCTCCTCCTCCTCCTCCACCTCCACCTCCACCTCCACCTCCACCTCCACCTCCACCTCCACCTCCTCCTCCTCCTCCTCCTCCCCCCGTCATATATTGCACCAGCCAAGACTGACTGAGTCGCTTTTTTGCGCTTCTGACCAATAAAGACATTTCCAACCAAACAAAAGTATAGGTTCCTCCCTTCGCCGTCTAAGCCAATTTATTTCTTCGCTGCATTTTGGCAATTATCATTAAACAGTGTGGGATATCGCAAGGATGACCATTAAAAAATCGGACAAAAAGAAAAACACGAAAAACATTTTTTTTTTTTTCTTCCCCCGGGCGGGGGAGTTTTCCTCCGGTCAAACCTAGTCGTCACAACCCCAACACTGGGCCCACTGGGAAACAGGGTTGAGAGTTTGGGCCGAAGCCCAACGGGAGCGAGTTCCAATTTTCCCCAATCCCGCCTCTCCCGTTTTACTTCATTCAATTTTCCCGGGATAATTTCCGCGCATCTTCCAACCTCCTCTTTTCCGCTGTAATCCTTTTCTCCTCCATTCTGCCATCAGCAAACGGTGTTGACCGACTTCTACACAAAACTTTAGAATTTTAGGGGAAAACAGATACATGAAGTAATTTATTGTATCTGTTATAAAATTATTACCAACGTTCACGCAATATGAAGTCAAACCTTTGCACTTTTGATAGCTTAATAATGTGAAGCAATATAGGCATACACCCCTCCGCCAGGTGGTGTCAGATCGTTCGCAATTTCCTCACATGCTGACAATGTAGACAGTAGTCGAACTACAGCCGCACTTTCGTCAATCTTTGTGTTAAAAGTGTGAAAAGGGAATGGGACCACCTTATGCCGGACCCAACGTTACCAAAACCACTCAGTTGGGAAACTGCCATAGAGACTGCTCTGAAAAAGTGGCACCGATCAAGGACTGAACTAATGGCGATCAGAGCGCCACCATTTCTCCCGCAGCGGCCACCCGAGGAACTGCACGTGACTTCTATTTTGGCTTTAATCGGCCATTTTGGCGCCGAAACATACGGTGGAAGGAGTTTCAGGGGTGCCACCCCCGTCTCCCATGCGCCTAGGTCGGGACGCGCTACCTGAAAGCACCGCTGAGGCATGGTTGTATAAAAACAATATTGACCCCGTAAGTGATGACGTCATAACATGGCGTCTGGGTCCAAACCATTGCTAGGGACGTTGCTATGGGCTAATGCATGGAGACTCCACATGAGCCTAGATTTTAGCTTATAAGTAAAAACATTTTTGTAAGCAACCTAACTTCTTAATATATAATTATGAAGATGTTATTGTCGTCTCAGTGTCGTATTGCAACAATGAAAGCCATTTCTGAAGTATTATACTCCGCTTTGCCTTGGTAGCAGACGACACAATAGATTTGCTGGCCTCTGTTGCAGCGGTTGACTCGTCGGTAAACAAGCGACGAAAAGAAGTGCATTGCCGTGGCCGTATAGAGGCCTCCGCAATGTGCGGTTTTTTTCTGTGAAGAACCCAGCTTAGTTCAGAGGGGTGAAAATGCCAAAAAATCAAACCACGTCAGGCAGATCATTTACGACGACGACCTGCAGTGCATTACCGGCGTAGTGCAGGCCAGCACGAGAAACAAATCGTACGCCGTCGGGGTAAGTCATTTATTATTATTGTTATTGAGGTTGTCTGGTTATTAAAGAATTGCATGTCTACCGCAAATTCGCAGTACTTTGCTTTTTTTTTTTTTTTGTACATTAAATTTTGTGGATGTGCTCTTTCGATGAAGATCTGCATTGAACCCGCGGAGTACAATCTGTAATGAACTCACCTTATGTTTTTATCCAGTTCTTTCGCGTTTTGCGGAAATCTTAAGAAACTGCAAGAATCTTTCTCCACGCGATGGTTTCAACCAGGTACCACGCGCCCTCCCATAGCGCGAGTCCGCAAACAAATTTGGGATCTCTACCGATCGCCTGAAGTGCTTTTCTCACGGGTGCAATGCGATCTTTTAGCAGACGATCATCTCGATCGACGCCCAGACTTTTGATAAACCATATTTTGCATCGCACCCCACTATAAATTCTTATAAGTGTCTGAAACTCATTATATTTTAAGCAAATGCAATATCAGAATATCGTCTTTATTCACACGATTCAGACGCCGGCGCCGGCTTGGCCGGCGGGCGTGTGGCAGACAGCATACTACTTGCATTCGTCGTCTGCTGCAGGCATCTTGAGGCCCGGAAGTTGCAGTCGTAAATATTTCAGAAACAAGCGATTACCGGCACACTTCTGTCGAAACATATATGGCCTTCAAGCTTTCTATATCTGTTATTTTTAGAAGTTTAAACCCTACTCCCGATTTTTGAACGGTCGGGTTTTCGTAGCGAAACCTAGCCACATGTATTTGTCCATGACAACGACCCTAGCAACGGTTTGTATGGACCCATGACGTCACACTTACGTAGTCAATTAATTGTGCCGCAAAACCTTGCAAACTTAAGATTTTAGAAAACATCACGCGCCCCTCATTTCGCACCAAACTCCAATAAAGGTAACTACAAAAAGACTTTTTCCTTTGGTTTCTACGCAGAAACATGCTTTCTATAAGCTCAATGTGACCACACTACAGACAAATGATAAAGAGTGGCGCTGTTGGCGTATATAGCTCGGTCTCGGTGGACGCCAGCGGCCCAGGTTTCAACGGCGAGTCTCCCAACTTAGGGTTTTAGTAAGGTTGGTCGGACCTGATGACGCTCCATCGTGATGTTGGAAATGTATACGGCACGCGTCTGTCACCATGTCGCAATTTATGTGCGAAAACTGACAACAGTCAACCACAAAAAAAATTAAAAAAAAATAAATAAAGAATAAAATTACCGTTACAGCTTGATTCTCGCGAAGCACGATCGGTGCCAACTTCGTAAGCTTTAAATTAAATTACTCCATCTACGCGTGTGCAACGCGCGCGTTTTCTTTTTTTTTTTTTTTTTTTCTCCCTTTTATTTTTATGAGAGTTTTCTGCCAGACGGTGCGGCGGTAGTTAAAAAAACGACAGGGGCGAGATACGACGCGCTTGTTGAAAAGTCGTGTACGAAGGAAGCTTCTGGCTCTGCATTTCACCCCCTTTATTTTTTTCCCCCTTTTTTAATATTTCGACTGAATCGCCATATCTCGGGCACGATTTTCGCGAGAAAGGACCCAGGCTAAGATTACGGGAAGCAGTAAGTTGTATAGGAAGCCCGCCGAATGCCTAACATCAAAATACTCACTCGAAGCATTTCGTACGCGTCTTCCTTAAATAACTAAACTTCGCGGTATATGACGACGAAAGTAATCCCTGGAGAAGGGGAACAAGAGGGACAAAGGACGAACACAAATCTTCAAACACAGCCAGGCGACTGGTGCGCGACCGAAAAAACCCGCCTGGTCCGGGTATCCAACCTGGGAAATGGAAAGATCCCGGGTATCGAACCCGGGACCTCTCCATTTCCATTGCAGCGCTCTACCAACCGAGCTAACCAGGGGTTAGACGTCGGTAGAGCAAACTGGTTTCATCAGCTGCCACAAGTCTAACACCAACAAGGGTGAAAGCTTGCATTTTAAGGTTATAATTATAATGCAATTAAATGCAAAGGTGCAAGCGAGCTGGACAAGAATGACGAAAGTAATCCCTGGAGAAGGAGAACAAGAGGGACAAATGTGTTAGACTGGTGGCAGCTGATAAAACCCGTTTGCTCTACCCACGTCTAGCCCCTGGTTAGCTCAGATGCTGAATTAAAATTAAGCGTTGGGCTAGTTGGTTACACATCTTAATTACAAAAGCGCAAAGGAGAGCTCAGATGGTAGAGCTAGAGAGAGAGAGAATATTGGCAGGAAAAGAAAACCAGAAACCCTCTCGACTATAATTTTTCTTACACCCGATATCGTGAGACGTTTAGGTCAAGTACCCGAGTTGATATGAACGCTCATATCTACTCAGGCTCATACGCCCTTCGCTATGAACTAGCGAAGGGCGTATTTCTTACGATTTCGCCTTGTTTTATGCAGCTTTGTTTTCCCCGTACAGTTTCTCGCCGATTTCACGTGTCGGATGTTGCCCAAGTTTAGTGGGTACCAATAAACGCTGGCACTATCTTAGCGAGATGGATAGCGATTTGACAGTGCTGCGTTAAAAACAAACGCCGAAAATCAAATCCGTGACTATCCATCCACTGAACGAATTTGGTGCCGAGTAATCTTGATTCCGTGTTGCTGAGCGAATTCCACGCATCCACACTATTAAGGTTGTATCAAATACGTTAGGTTTATCATCGGTAGCCGAAAGAGCCGGTCGCACCGTGCAAGAGCAAAGAACAATCTGGCGGGATTGGCACCACCCGGATGCTCCTTCATGGGTGCGTTTCAGGTGAATAACTCATTTGCCAGGTGGTGACCTGATTTGGGGATAATTTTAGCCAAGATTTGTTTTAGTTTTGTTTTGTTTTTTGCTTCTCTTGCCCGTGTTGTGACATGATTAGTTGATTGAGCTATTAATAGCCAGATTAGGCTTTTTTTTTTGTAATTGGCGTGGATCGATGGTAATGGCTATACCCTGTGTGACGGGCGGCAGCTTGCGCCACCTAGCCTAACATTTTGTCATCCCTTTAAAAAAAAATGTTAGTTTTGTTTTAACACAACTCCCCGCCCGCACCTTCCATTGCTTATTTTTATCTCTATTTTTACCCCTCCCTAGATCTTTTCCACCAATCTTCCAATCTCCACTTACCGCAATTCTTTCCCTATCCATTCGGCCATCCACGTCTACAAATCCCCCCGTTCTAGCTTCAAACAGCAATGAGCTCGGGTGAATTATCACACCAACTGTTCCTTCTTTATTTCTTATTTTTGTGCCCTGCATATTGTTAAAGCTGATTTTCCCCTGCATTCTCTCTTCCCACAATTTCCCCTCAGTTTCCTTTACACCCTTTTCTACTGATATGCTTTGATCGGCCCCATCTCGTTGAATGTATTTAGATCTCAGCTTGCGGGTTCGGTTTATCCACTTTCGCTGCCCACCGTGTATCCTCAATTTCAGCTAGTCTTTGTTTAAATTTTACTTTACTGATCGCCTCTACTCTCGAAGGATGCCCAACCCAGATCCCCCTGTATTCCCTCATTTGGTGTATTCCTATGTGCCCCCAATGCCAACCTACCCACACTCCTTTGCTGTATCTCTAAACCTTCCTGGATTTCTGACCTCATACACAATACTACATTCCCGAATGACAGTCCTCATATCTATTATAGTTCCAGAGTGCCCTGTGTTTCATGATAGCCGAATCTCGTTTCCCCTTGTCTATTACAATATCTTCATGGTCTTTTAGATACTTTCCACCCTCACTTAACCATACTCCCAGATATTTGCACGTTTCTACGTGTTCTATCACTGTGTCCTGTATCTCCAGGGGTTCCCCCTTCTCGTCATTGAAAACTATTATACCCGACTTGCCCCTGCTGAATTTTAGGCCTGAACTGTCCCCTTCCCTGCTGCAAATCCTAATCAGTTCCTGTACTGTCTCACGACTTTCTTATACGAGTACAATGTCTGGTGATGGCCATGCCTTGGGTTACTTTCGGAGGATTTTTAAGTCAGTGCTTGCAATCGGCAGCAAATACACTAAAAACAAAATGTTGACTGATAAAAAACACAAGACGAGATTTTACTTTAAATATACAAGATCTCATCATAATTAGTTTCTAAAAAAACACGCACAAAATTTTCCCGACAATTGCATTGAGCCGGCAGAACGCGACCTCTCGAATGCTGCCTTCTTCATTGAATAGGGAGGAGCCCTTCGGTACCATCCTCGAAACTTTCCACGGCGCGCAGATGTGCTCCCGTGGCGTGTGCTCTAGAGTTATACAGCCCTGATTTAAAGGGGTGTTCGCTGCCTAAAAGGCTATATATAAATCAAGGGTTTAAAAACTTCTTTACTAGGGGGCCGAATTAGAGATGGCTGCAAAAAGAGTAATTATAAAAGTGGAAAAACGAAATAAATAATCCAAACTGACCGCTTAAAAAAGAAAAAAAAAAGATAGATATTGTTAGAGTAAGTATTAAAAACAGAGTCCTAAGGTGGTTGAAAACCTATACTCCAATATGTCAATATGAAATTTAATATTTAGCTAATTATGATCTTACGCAAGAATCATGACCAAGAAAATTTCCCAGGCATAAATCAAAGCGCACGGGAGATTTGGCACATTCGCCCAGTACAAAACACCAATGAAAACGATAAAAGTAATGCTGACAATATGGAATAGTAATGACAAAGGACACTATGCAGAATGTACTACATACATGACAACGCGAAGAAACCGTAACAGTTACAGAGACACGAAGCAGGAGACTAAGAATGGTGACGCCGGCGATGACAATCTTCAATTAATATTATGGCGACAGGACCCGCGTTAAAATGCAGTTTCTCTCGTTCTTTCTGGTACCTTCGCGTTTGCGCATTTAGAGCGTGTTGCAGCGCCGTTTCTTTACATGCACTTCATTTTGCGCCGGAAGCAGCGGGTCTGTTCGAAACGGACCGCGGTCAACAGCGGGACGGTAGGAAGACTTCCGAGGGCCCGCTACAAAGCAACGGAGCTCTAACTGGCTGAATTCCGTTATAATATGACGAGTCCTACGCACGAGCATACAAAAACACATAGAGGAAAAAAAAAAAATGGCTAGGGTTTTAACAATTAAAAGGTTCTGCTCAACCACCTTTCTAACAAACCAAAAAGCTCGCGGCCTGCACGGGCTTAGTAGTGAACGGCTAGCAGAGTTTGATTTGCGTGTAAATAGTGAATGAACTAGAAATGCGTTGATATACGTATAAGCTACAGGTGATCAACTTCTGCGGGCTAAAGTCTCCCCTGAAGAGAGTACCTACAGTAAGAATAGAATGGAATATAAGACCATAATAAGTTATCACACTAAAGGGTTTCATAGTGCACTACTACTGAAAACACTAGCTTACCTCGGTGAGAAAGTTCTGAAATCGGCATACACTATTAAAATTTATACCGCGGATTCGTCATAACAAGAAAGTATTTCAGATGTTACCCCACCCCAGTACACACGACAGACGAAAAGCATAAATACGTCGAGCCTACTTACGTCCGAAAGATCTTCCTGCAAATAAGGTTACTTGATATTGGGTTAATTCAGGTAGCTAGTTAGAGCTCATACGCTGCAAAGCGAAACAGATCGTAAGAACGCCTCAATACATGGTCAGCGGAATATTTGACCTATCGATCTCGAAATTAGGAAATAACACGACGATAGGATAGAGTGAATATCACGAATCGGGAGCCCAACTTCTGCGGCATCCAATGATTCGCACGCCACGTCAAACGTTGGCGACGCTTCTAGGAGGGGCTACCGTGACTGGGATCCCAGGCGTTTTCGAAGCTCGGATCGGGGAAAAACAACGCTTTTGCGGCGATCGTGGTTTTCCTTACCTCGTCCAAAGACATTGTGAGGTTCTGGAAGGGTGTATCCGAGCACAGAAACAACACAATTCGCAAACCGGTCGGGATTTTATAGCAGTAGACAGGAGGTTGTCCACTGCAATGGGCTGCCGAAGAATGGACGGCTGTTGGTTTGTTTCGAGTTTCGGTAAGAACCCTGAGAGTTGCGTCGGGTCACTCTCAAACTCTATTGTACGAATAAGCGAATTTGGTATGGCGGCCATATTCGTCTCATACGAGTTATAAGGTTTAGCATTAGGGTCGCCAGAGACAAATAAACGAACTCAAAAGAAAAATGCAAACAATATTTTAATGATATATTTAGGTATATATATTTATAAATTGTTTAGAAATAATTAAGGGAAATATTTTGCTTCTTGAGCCTGTTTTTTTTTTTACTACCTCACAAAATAAATCCTGTGGTTTGGGGATTTCCGGCATTTCTGGCGGATCATCGTGCGTCGTCTAGCAACGACGAGCCTTTTTCTCGGACGCCGTCGCCGAAAGAGGAATATTCCGAAATGGTAATGTAATTCTGTATCCGTTTTAATCGTATCAAATCGTTAGATAATCCCCTAAATTTCCACAATGAGTCCAAATTAGGCTTTTTACCTTACCGTTTGATATTCTAAGTGTCTCCGCAAGTTCGTTTTACGCTTTGTTTTGTAATGTTGCGTGCGGTGTGTACGTCCATTTCAGGCCAAGCGTACAAAGAAGGTCGGGATCGTGGGGAAGTACGGCACCAGGTATGGTGCCTCCCTCAGGAAAATGGCCAAGAAGATTGAAATTACGCAGCACGCAAAGTACACCTGCACTTTCTGCGGAAAGGTAAGCGTGCTGTCCACTTCGTTCTCACTTGTCGAGCGCATCTCATGGTTGATATGACACACTTGCCCGGCTACGTTTTTTTTCTATTTCTTAAACTTCAAACAGGAAACCATGAAGCGTACCTGCGTTGGAATCTGGAAGTGTCGGTCGTGCGCGAAAACGGTGGCCGGAGGAGCCTACGTCTACAGGTGAGTGTCTACCCTCCAAACGACAACTATGCTTTAACGCTGAACAGTTTCCTGGCCTGTTACGGTAAGCAATGAGTCGGCGTTAATGTCATTTAATACCATTAAACAGGAGAAATAAGGTAAGCAGCTAGATCGCACGCAGAATGCTCGATGTGTTTACAAAATCCGCGTGTACTGTTCCTCTTGTCATTTATATTTATGATAGTGCTACTTGGCGCATGCACATAGCCCGAGCTATCCCGGCACGAGACTTCGTGGAAGCTTGCTGCTGGCATACTAGGCACGGATATTGCAGAACAGGGTCGCAGTCGCTGTGCTGATTGCATCACTGTGCTCCAAATGCCCTATGTGCATCTGATACAAAACTAAAAAGGACCACGTGTTTGTGGTCGGTGAAGACCCTTCTCCTAATAGAAGCGTGCAACAAGACACTGGCACCGTGGTGCGGCTTCTAGCTGAAGCCTTTTACACAGGCATTGTCTGTAGCCGCTGATCTTAGTTTCCAATTAATGTCAACTTACCTGAGCACAGCGCTGTACAAAATGGGGCAAAAGTCGGCACTAACCTTTTAACACAAGGCCCGGGGATTGAGAATATCAATCCTTTCCATCCACTGGTAAAAACAGCCACAATTGTCTCAATCCCAGTACGTCTCACATAAATTTTATGGGTTAATAGTACTGGTCAATGTTGCCCCGTCGCCGCCGCTCACAACTGCAGAATGCCATGAGAACACATACAGAGTAACGCAGGGTATGGATAGGTTTTTGGATGTCAAGGTGGTAAACCTTTGCCCCAGAGCGAGATCGAGAATCATAGGCACCCGCAGCCGAGACGCTACGGGTGCATAAGATGGGGTCAGGGCAGGCAGCACATCACTACGAAAGAAACACAGACAATGTCGTCAGCGTTGCCAACTAGCTGCCAATAAAGTAGGGTTCCAGTTTTAAGAATATGTGCTATTGCAATTATTCTTCCTTTGGTTTGAACTATTCACATTTTATTTATTTATTTCACTACCCTCAGGGCCCAGGGGCATTACAGAGAGGATGGACATAAAATATTGGCTCTGCATAAGTTCAAACAAGGCAACTTGGTCATAAATGTTGGTACGGCATAATCCTAGCAAAAGAGAGTAGATAGAGCTTTTCTAAATAAATCTATTGATGGAATAGTTACTAATGATGCGGGAAGGTGGTCCCATTCAGATGACGTTCTTGGGATGAAAGAGTTGATGTAAGCTGAAGTTTCGCAATAGGTATCCCAACTTTAAGTTTGTGATCAATGCGGGGAGAAATTAAGGGGGGGGGGGGGGGGGGGGAGGCTGATGAATAGTTTGTTTTTCAGTGAAGCGTTTGAATGATAGATTTTATGGACGAGATATTTTCCGACATGAGGAAAGAAGAGGCAGGGCTAGGGTGGTTTTCATAAGTAAGACACTTGCGGTGCGATGATAGTTGCAGACTATGAATCGTGCGACGCAATTTTGCAGGGCTTCTATGTTTGTTATAAGCGTTGAGTGACCTGGATCCCAGATTGCTGTGGCATATTCCAACTTTGAGCATATTAAAGTCTTAAACAAGAGAAGTTTTAGGGACATAGGGGTTAAGGAAAAATTTCTTTTTAAATATCCAAGCATTGAATTTGCGTTAGCGATTATATGATCAGAATGAGTTTTCCATGATAGGTTAGAAGTGACGTGAACACCGAGATACTTGAAAGAGGTTACAGATGCCAGCTGAATATTACATATTGAGTATGGTGATGGTGGTGTGTTACGACGAGACACCCTCATTATTCAAACTGTTTCGTGTCTTGTTTCTGCATCAACAATATTTGTGGCACTAGGTCAGGTGAAAGTTAATATCTGTCATGTGGGGAAGGTCATGAGAGAGGAGACCACTATCCGAGTTTCATACTCCGGGTGTAACAACTAAACGGCGCATGGAGTACAGGGTGCGACGCACCGAGACAAGCCACAAACTCCTTCCGACCGCACGGTTATGACAAACCTGGCATTCAGTAGATACGGGCGGCCGAAGCCGAAATTATTTGGAAGATGAATTAAGGTCTGTATGGAGCGGTAGGCTGTAAAGTAAAGAGACGGCGATGTTGTGAAGCTTTTACAAATGTTTTAATGTTCCCGAAAGATCTTAAGACTCACTTTGAACACATATGCGGAAAGTAACCTTGACCAAATGCTGTGTATTGACCGTGCATGCTGTTCAGACTTAAATGAAAGACAACATTCTTGAACCCTCTTGTCGACGCAGAAAACTCAAACTTGTCGGATGTTCCGTAATTCTGTCTTGACTTTCAAATCAAATCGTATTTTCTTGCTGGATTAAGCACTATTTAACTGAAAAGGAGCAGCGGTACGCGAGTGCTCTTCGTCTCGAGAATGTTTCTGTCAGCGTAGCCATGTGTTTGCGGACATGACGTCGCGGAGTGCAAAGAAGTCACTCGCGCTCCAAGAAATACTCGAATGCCAGTCTCCGGCGGCGCTCCTGTTCATTTAGTGAACGGAGCGCCAACCTCGCGCTCCTGAGCACAGATCTAATGCGCCCAAAAGCTGTCGCGGATAAGGGCAAAAGCCACTCTTAGCTTTAAAAGAACCAGGCAGGGGAGTCATTTAGGTGCTAACTCCGTTGTAAAGTATTTAATATGCCTTAGCACCAGAAAAACAGTCGTTGCCAAACCCTACTAAACTCTCTCCACTTGTGATGCGAAGACTGCATTGAGCTCAGCCGCGGTACGTTGGCAATAAATGCATCTTGCAAAAGTTGTCTCATCACAACCACTATAGTCTACATGCATATGTTGTCTTGTTTATCTCGGCGGCTCATCACATTTTATGTTCCACTGCTAATACTTGCTCATCTGGTTGCAATTTAGTCATTGACTAGCTGGGATGTCGTTTGGTGAGCTGGTTGAATCTTTTGAGAGAACAAACAGATCAGCTGGTCCTAGGTTAAAACTGAAAATATGTGGAACAGTGCTGCCAGATTTAAAAGCGTCTGCTCCATTTTTGGTTGAATGTGAAATATTTTGAAACTCGGTAAATTTAGTATCAAAACACTAATATCTTGTTCATAAGTATTTATGTCTTTTCAAAACAATAAATTGTGTCTGGAAAGAACTCTAGGGTCTTGATGTAGATAAATATGCTAATCTTTATTATAAGCAAAATGTTTCTAGGTTTCCAATTCCATAATTGCTGGTAGTGCAGGCCACTGACCAGTAATAAAGTAGAGCTATTGTGTATTTAGTAGTTTGTTGGAGTATGCTTTATAGTTTTAGCTTCTAGGAACTTTTGGTAGTTTCTAACCCATGATTAGAAAGAGAGAGAGCATACTTCAGTCGTTTCCGTCTAGAGCTGTTAGAGGTAACCGCAGTTTGAACAAACACCCTGAATAAAGGCAGTCTATATTTATACTCAGTCCTCTGCTGGGGAATGAGACACCCTTTGTAGGTTTGGCATATGAAGGTACAACATTTACTTTATGCTTGCAAAAAGTAAGCCACCCACAAAACATGATCTTTGTTACAATGTACCTAGTCATGCTTGTGAATAGGCCCCTTTCAAAAGTCATGTGCAGATTATTAGAAGGTCTGAACCACTGCACAATGGCAGTACAACTGACATCGTAGAATGTGCAAGTCATCGCATAAGGTAGCAAACCAGCCTATGGTTGGTCGACCAACCATAGGAGCAGACCAGTCGGAAGTGCAACGTCATTGCCCCTCGTCATTGCCCTCGCACCTTTGTTGGGGGGTGTGGTTTTGCCTTTGAATCCAACCAAACGCATTAACAGTGCCGTGAAGTTTCCAACAGCAGCCAACAGGGGGCAGTGTTTCGAAAGGGGTCTATAATGAACTCTGGCCGTTTCACATTTGCAATACTGCATTGTAAATGAATCGCTTGTTCACACGGATGTAAGGTCAGTTTCGTTACGCAGTCTGCCATTAAAATTTTATTGATGACTTCATGTAACAAGTCTGCTGTTATAATAGGTGAATGGTGTTTTCTCTGCTTAGAGTTCACAGTCCTTTTTTTTTTTTTTTTTCTTTTGCTTGTCATTACAGCACCACCGCTGCCGCAACTGTCAGGAGTTCCGTGAGGCGTCTCAGGGAGACGAGGCAGCAGTGATCCGGTTCCGTGTAAAAACAAATAAACATCAAAAGCACACACATGGAAGTCTTGAACGTGTCATGCTTGTGGGATAGTGGAATGAGAACACTGAAGAAAAGGCAGACACATGATTGTGGGGAAAGGAAACTGCATTCAGCAGTCACTGTCATGTGAAGCATTTGCACCACTTGGCAATGGTGATTTGAATGTGTGGGTTGGGTAGCGCACAACGTCTGAGGCAGAATGTAGAAGTGGTGTAGGTCAACTTGTACCGTCAGATTTTGTTTGCTAGTGGCACAGGCTGCACCATTCAAGTGTTTAGAAATCGGTGGCCAAGCATACATGTGTTGTTTTGGAAGGTGAGTAAGTGGGTGCCATACATGCCACCACTAAAATGGCACTAGCCAGGAGCCCTTTTTCATGGAAGTCTACCTGTGTGCCATTTTGGTGTTGCTGGTGCTATCTTCTGGAGATAAGTCTACGAAGTTAAATGGAGATGTTAACAGTGAGAGCAGATTCAAATATACTCTTTGTCTTTGTGATGCCACTGCAAGAAATGGCTGCGAGGCAAAATGCCATTGTGAGGACCTCCAGGGACGGTTCAGACCTTGCACTGTATCTGCAATTAAAGACATACTTGCAGCTAGGTAGACGCAAGTTTCTGTATGCTTGCAGATCCGTGCAGGTGTCTCGAGCAGGCACGTAGGCAGGGGGGGGCCCGGCCCCCCCCCCCCCCCCCCTTCCCGAAACAAAATCCTGGCTACGTGCCTGGTCTGAGGCCAACTGTGCTCGGCAAACATTGGGCGGTGCTGAAAAAAGTTCTGCAGCCTGAAGTTAATTCAAGGATGCAGGCGAGCTGGTTGAGTGACATTTTTTAACCCTTTTTGGAGATTCATGTCCTGTCTTGTTTCCCCACTCCAGGGTTAAAAGATGTTCTGCACCCGACATTTGTCTTGGAGGCTGGTATGCATTATGTAAGAATAATAGCAAAACTAGAAGACACAAACCTGAAAATCTGAAGATTTTGGCACCTTGTCAGCTAGACGGAATAGTAGATTGTATGCTGAATCCCCCAACACCCAGGCCCGCATAAGAACGGTGCTCCTACAGTTCCCTAGTGATCTGTAATTTTGACCAATTCGATGCTTACACACTTGACTGCAATCTGGAGTCATCCTGAATATGCATCGTGTAGATTGCACACAGCTGTCTTATCAGTTAAAATTTCTTGTCAATGTCTGCACTTTTTACGCTGCATGCAGTTCCACTCTTCAGTTTGGCCGAGTTGCAAAAATCAGCGGGACTGTTTATAGTATTTTAGTCTTGGGTCAGTTACTTTTAAAAAGTAATTTGTTACAGTTACAGTTACTTTCAGAAAAAAGTAGCGAAGTTACCGTCACAGTTACTGAAACAAAAAAGTAACTCGTTACACTTACTTTTAAAAAGTAATGACGTTACTTTTCAGTTACTTTTCTATAACACAAAAAAATTAGGAAAAACTATAAAGACGCTTTTCACCAAGTTTATTTGCATAAAATTAAAAAGTGTGCTTTTTACTTCATATTGTAAATTAGCAGTAGTTGCTTCTCGAAATTAGTGTCTGGAAGTTTCCCTTGTTTGATAACGAACACGTCCCTGCCCTTGCTGAACAGGCGCTTGTCTAATGCGCTGGGTGTGATTGCTGTGTTGTTTCGTCGGAACAGGCTTTTGATTGCTGGGTAGGCGTTGAGGCAACAGAGTGCCGTTTTCTGTGGTCAAGTTGTTAGTAACCACCTCCACCACAGCAAAATACTCTCTGTATGCCGGCCATGGTAGTTCTTTGTGCTTATCAACATTCATGTCCTTGGTAGCACTAGCACATTGCTGGCTCATTGACGGTTGCGCTGGGTCCATAGATTCCCTGGACATATTTCAGTTCATACCCGGCAAGCCAGAAACAAACCCCGCGCAAACAGCAGTAAATTTTGCCTCGACTGTTGCCACTACACCGGAGTAGTGGCGCAAATCAAAATACGAAACTTTTGCAGTGCCCTCCGCGCGTATTGTTGTTTTACATTTGATTCACCCGATTAAAAAGCGTTTGCGCAGAAAAAAGAAAAACCGCAAAAGAGATGGTTTTTCAAGATAGTAAGATGAAAGTCTTTAGTCACCAAGTACAAGCACGTACTAAAGATAATTACTTTTTTTTCGCCAAATCTACACATGGCTATATTCGGGTCGTGACTGGCGAGAAAGAACGTATTCACAAGTTTGTGCAAAAAATAACTTGACACTCGAAATGTCGGAAAAGACAATTTAGAAAGCGCAAAGAATGGCTAAATTGTACCCTCATTCAGTGATATATTATTCATAAAAAACTGGAAAGTAACGAAAAAAGTAACGTCGTTACTTTCATCGTTACCTCACAAAAAGTAATAGAACTACAGTTACAAGTTACATTTTTAAAAAGTAACTCGTTACAGTTACAAGTTACCAAAAAAGTAACAAAGTTACAGTAACGCGTTCCTAGTAACGCGTTACTACCCAAGACTGGTATTTTAGCATTATCTGTCTTTGCAGCTGTACGAGAATGATAATTTTGAAGAGATTTCTGCAGCTCGGCCAGATGGAAGGGTGGATTGCACACAGTATCACAAATGCTGACATTGACTTGAAATTTTAAGTGATACTACAGGTCTCTGCAATGTACACGACACATATTCAGGATGACTCCAGATGTGTAAGGGTACACCGGTCCCATGATTCCCTAGCCGCGGGCCGAGACGGATTTGGGATTTAGCAAGTGGTCATTTGAACTATATACAACCCCTGTAACAGGGGCATTTTCAATTAAATGTGGACTGGAGGCAGCTGAAGAATTTGTGGAGCAGTATTTGCCGAGTGGAATATGCAGGGTTGCAAGGGCTATAATTTTCAAAACTACCGAGCATTTAAGTTACACCAATGGCTCAAACACTAAATTCCATCTGTATATTTTCTGAAAACAATCTTACATAGCTACATCTTTTTTTTTTTTTTCTCTTTTCCTTTTAGTGGCGCTTTTCAACTTGTGTGAATCCTCCCTTGGGGTGAAAAAGAATACCGTGCCCAATGTCAGCTGCAAGTAAAAATGTAGCCGAGCCAGTACCACGTAGAAGGCAAAGTCTGCACCTTTCCCTCGCAAAATGTAATGACTAGCGGATTCATTCAGCACCGCCTTCCGCCAGCATCGCTGAAGCGCATCTTGCAGCATCTCGCAACGAGACTGCGATGGGCCAGTCACTTTTGTGCACATCTATTCTTTTAACACGTATCAGACTAAAGGCCCGTTCACAAAGTAGCCCTTGTCTACGTCGCGGGAGCTTGCATCGAGCTGCAACGATTTGTTGCCATGGTAACCTCCTGCTGCACCGCAATGCAGTCGGACGCCACCGTGCAAACGGGCCTTCTTAGGAAACGACGGTGAAACGGCCGATGCATTAAAAAGTACTAGTGGGAACTCCCACGCCCGTCATAGTAATTCCAGAGATGCTCATTTGTTTAATTTCTGCGCCCCAGCCTGCACTTGGTGTACACCGTCCGATTAGATTTACGAAAGCGACGCATTTGGAGGCGCATACTGCAAGTACTTTTCCGCACAGGTGTGGCCTAGTGTACATAAATCGAACGTACCTTACCTGTATACTCTACTGCACTTTAAGTCTGACAGCAGTCAACACTACGATTCGATGGACCAAGCAGCCCTAAAAGTACACTGTCACTGCATTCGTCGCCATGTCTAGGTTAACCCAGTTTTCGCTGAAAGTTGGGTGGGCGCTCCTCCGGTACTTTACGGTAGTCGAGGCCCAACAGCGAGCCGCATGCGCAGCCCTTCTACTCCAAGATTTGAGAGTGCATGAATAATGGCTCGGAACAGTGCTACGTTAGGCTGTACTTGCATAAAGAGCTGCGTGCACTTCCTGAAAAACTTTTTTGCGAGGATTCCCAACCTGGCAGGTTTTCGGCAAATTATATTGCACGGTAGAAAGTTTGTCGCCCATCATAAAACTTCACCAAAAGCCACAGGTGACTTCTATGCTTCATTTAGCATGCAGCACCCAACAGCAGCTTTTTTTTTTATAAACACCACATATCATTCGGACACTATATTACTGCAACGCACTGTCCGGCAGCCAACGAGTCTTGACAATGAAAAAGTGAACGATGAAAGTCTTTCATTTTATTCTCGATTTATGTACAAGGCACTGAAAAATGGGGTCGATTTGAGGATTACTACATGATTTAAGTGTCCTGTTGCCCAACCAGACTTGCATGACAAAAAAAGGGACTTTTCCGAAGAACTTGCTTTTCGACACAGTTTGCAGGCTCCACCAATGTTCCAAATGGTGTTTCTAGAATCACACAGACGTCCCTGTGAAACACACCCGCTGGAAAATAGTGCTGCACACACCGACAAATCGTAATTGAGATTCTCTGGAAATGCTCCTGACGCTACACAAAGGCTTTAAAAAAAAATATTTGGTGACTTTCAGACAAAAAATAAAAAATAGAATGTGCACAACTGACAATGTGGCCATAGTTAATACAGTTTTGTTCTGACTAGTGTGCACTAGGAAATGGCAACAAAACGATGGAGTCAAACAACTGAAAGAGAAATTAAGTTATCTCGAGGAAATTGTGTTGCATAGGGAAACATTTGCCTGTACAGCTGTGATCTTTTATAGCGTGAGTTGGCAACCCGACATGTCTCCAGAGGTGCTCGTTTGAGATTTTTAGACTTGCAGGACAAAAACGTGCAGTGTTTCCGGGTCACAGATGCCACCAAGCCGTGCGTGCCATTCCAGACAAAAAAACACCACTTACAGGAGTCTGCCTGTCTATTGGAAGTCTTGTGAGCAGGAGTCTGCCACGCCTGGCAACACTTTCTCATTTTGCGACACTTTGGAAAGACGCAGAAAAACAGAACAAAACTGTGTTACAGCGCTAGACTAGGCGATGCCATCAGCACTATGCTCTCCTCCATAAAACAAGCGAACACGGAATTTCCCTAAACACTACACTCCATGAAGTACCGCTTTCAGTAGAGTAATAGACACACAGCTTATGAACAAAGCCAGCACCTACACTTTCCCACGGAGTACATGGATAGCCAATCATCACATTCTACAGACTTGCAGGACACTTGCGCGGAGAGCCATTGTTTCGACCACATTATTTACTGTTTTTTATGTAGAACACGATCAATGACTATGTGTGCTCTGCAGAAAAGTAGACGTGCAGGTCTTGTCTACAAACAGTGCATCTGTTACTCAAATAAGTAAGGTACTCATCTCATTCTTCCAAAGTCTTGGTATCAATGCATTTTTTCAAGCTTTTACCTGAACAAAGTATGTTGCAGTATGCTCAGAAAGGATTACAAGAACAGCATCACACTGCTGTGCAGTTTGCTGAAAACCTGATTTGAGCATGCAAGTTAGAGTGAGTCACATATTGTAGATTGTAAGAAGGAATGTCAGAACACCCTACAATCTATGTGCCATTTAGCAAAAAGAATTCTACAGTAGTGTTTCAAAAGTCGGGTGTGCTGAAGCAGTCGCAAGCGGCTGGCAATCACAAGCAACTTTGTGTTTTGGGCATTGTGCAATTAAGCACTACAGAAAAAAAAAGTGAAATTTAGGAGCTAATATCTAATCGAGCAACTTGTGGAGGAACTTTGCTTGTAATCTGAAAGCTAAGATGAGGGCAGGCAAGTTAGGAAAAAAAGAGCAGTAAGCATCCTAAAGCATAAAAATATTGGTAGGAAAAGAAATCGGAAGTAGAGAACATACGTAAATTCACCCATAAGAGCATAAAGGACCAGTACCTCAGGCCAGGGTCAAACCCAGTCAGATAGTTTTATTCTTTGTAAAATTTTGATTATCTGCACATCTAACAAAAAGTTAGCGCAGAAGGCTGACTCAGTTGCTTCCAGGAATAGGCCACAAACAATAGAAATAAAATAAAAAAAGGTGAGCATTAATGACATTCCATAAAACTTTCTCACGTTCACGATTTCTCAGAAAGAAACTTCAAATGATTATAATAATGTGTCCCCCCCCCTCCCCTCCCCTTCCCCCCCCCCCCCCCCCCCCCCAAGAAAAAAGCAACTGCAACTATATAAACATATACGTATGTTTAAAATTAATAAAATTTCTCGCAACATCGTCCAAAGGGACCAACAAATGTACCGAGAAAAACAAGGCAAAACAAAAATCACAGATGCTCTACATGGGCTCCTTAAGCCAGCATGAATTTAAAAAACAAAAAAAAACAGCCACACAACTCTATGGGAGAAAAACAGTCACAAAACTATCCCTAGGCCACTTCACTAGGGACTATGCAAACCTAAAATGCAGTCTCTTCCCCTTCAAAATACTGACGTCTTGTAACGCGTGTAAGTCGAATAAATATACACAGATGACTCGATGGAACTTAACTTAGGTACAAGTGGAGGCAACGTGAGAACCAGCACATTACTGGTCCACTTGTACTGCTGCCCACAACTCGGGCCTAGAGAGCAGCGCACATTACGGGCAACGGCACACCATGTACAAAAGTCTGCTCAGGCAGACGTGGCCCTCTCCATGTGCAGTGAAGTACAGTGCAGGTGAAAGTTTCCATTCTCACAAGGCCAAGACAAGTCCGACCCCTTTGATGCTCGCCAAAGTAGCCAGAAAGATGGGTCTCCCCAGGTAAAGCTCCTCTCAATCTGCGAGAGTGGTAGAAACACTGGCCCTTCTTCATAGATGTTTGTTGAATGTTAGTGGGGATGGTAAAAGACCGTTGTTCAAACAACCAATACGAAACGACAGGTCATGCTTGCAAGGTGCAGTTGTGCCAGGGTTTGCACCGCGGTGAAAAAGCAGTGTCTTTCATGTTCTAGCTGTACACCTAAAGAGGTGCCCACACCTGCCGCAAGCCAAGTTTTAGACAGAGCACTCTTGTTTGTCAAGAAGGGAGGGATGAGGGTGCAGGTCTCGTTAAAAAGTTTTAAAGATGCGATGAAACATAAAGTCAGGTCTCTCCCAGCATTAATGCAATGCAGATACGCCACAAAACTTCAAACTAACTACTAATTCATTGCGTTACGCTTGGGCTACGTGTCACTGCGAAGATACGAATCATACAAGACTTTCCACCCGGTAAAATCTTTCCAGGCTACACAGTTTTATCTCGTCCTTTCGACAAAACTCCTACACAAGCGCGACGGAACGGATAAAAAATCTCGCACCTAGCGAGGTAGGGCTAAGGCATGTTAAACATGCAATGCAAAAACGTAAAAAAAATCGGGAACGAAGGATTTAAAATGAGCGTCCTAATGCAAATCCGTCACGAGAAAACACCCGAAAGGTGCAAAACAAACACCTTCGAATCACGAGCACACAACAACTGTCCCGACTCCTCACCGACACCGTCAAACAGACACAGACCACAAGACACTTCCCCTTTTGCCCCTCGAGAACCCAACCCCTCTCCCATGCTGAGGGCAGACTCGAAAAGATGGGCGACTTTGAACGAGACACGTCATCATGTTGACGGTAAGTCGCGCGTGTCCACCACCTCGTATTCGTCAATGTCGATGTCACTACCTTGCGAGCTGTGCCGGGAGGGACGCTGGGGCGGCCCCACGGCCAGCGGCCTGGATTGGGACGCCTCTGGACGTCCGCGGGAGCGCGTGACGCGCCTCCCAAAGTCGGCTCCGATCGTGGCGGCCTCTTCCGACGCTTCTGAGTCAGAGCTTGACTGGCGGAAGTGCGAGGCCACAAAGTGGATGCCATTAATGACGTTTGCCAAGGCGTTCTCGTTGTTGTTTGCGGGCGCAGGAGGGAGGGTGTCGGTCAACGAAGGCATGGTGCTCATGTCGGGGAGGAAACTGTCCATGCTGTCTTCGTCGAAGTCCGGAAAGCTGCCCAGGCCCTCCGACAGCCGGGTTTCTTCTTCTGCGGGAAGCGTCGAGGGAAGGCTTTTAGGTGTGCGAATGGGAAGCGGGGTTTCGTGCTGCGTATGCGGTGTACGACGCGAGTGAAACAAGCTCGTGGAGGACAGGTCAGGAGCGTTCTCTCAGTGCACCATAAATCTTTTTAGGTCTTTTGGCAACCACAGCCATTGTTGACTGAAACAGCCCTCCAAATGGCATATCTGGAATTAATCTAGCCTACTTTTGTGACTTTTCCCTCATGTATTTTGCGACAATCAAAATTCCGTAGTGTTCCTCATTTCGTTAGTTTTTGTATTGAAGGCCTCCGCTCCCTTTGTTGGAAAAGGGCCACGAAGGGGTAGCCATTAAATCTAGTAAATCTCTGCAATACTACAGTTAATCTTGATTAGTCGAAGTCGGCTTACCCAACAAAATTCTTACCACGCTAATGTTAACATTATAAACCTAATTTGTATGAAACGCTGCATTACAAAAACAATTTGTTCCTGATACACAAATTTTTTCAAAGGCTGTGTACAAAGTCACAGGACCTAGATAAGTTTTCTGTGCAACATACGTAATCAGTATCATGAACAGGCAGAGCACCAATAGACCCTTTGCAAAAATCCCAAAATCCTGTGCGTGCCGCGCGACGAATAATGGGAGTACTCGGTATGCTCCTCCTATCGTCTTTCCTTCTGCTACCACGTGGCATACGCGAGCAGGCGCAGGTTACCATAGTAACAACATTCAAGCACCCCAGAACCGAGTAGTCGAGTCGGATCGTCGGACAAGCGCAGGGGGAAGAGGGTCTGCTCCTTTTTTTATCCCTCTCCTTTGTACCGCACCACCTCTGTCGTCTGCTGTGCCAACGCTTTGTCTAACCAAGGTCTAACCCTGCCACAGTCGCGGTGCAAAATAAATGGATTCTGTTACACTCAATTTCTAAGTGAGAGTTAAAAATAAAGAAAATAAACTGTTTCTCTCAACCTGCACCACCCGACGGTGCAAAACGTGAAGGTAAGTTACGACCAATAACGTATTCAAATCACCTTTCGCAATGCACTTACGCTGCCGCTGATGCGGCACGCCGCCAACAACGTACGACATTCCAGCGGATGGGCAGGATGGCGGATGGCTGCGACAACTGCTAACGGTAGCTGCCGCGACGTGCGCGCATTCGCGGAGGCGCAACGAGAAAGTGCGTGATCTGGACCGAGGGTTCCCGAAACTTCCTGCCGTCATGGCGCTGTATGTTTTGCAACAGGTCTATTGTCTTTGCAACACCATGTAGCTGAAAAAATTAACCCTAAAACTGCGGAAGAAATTTTGGACATGATGCAGGCAATAAAATCTTGTACACCATACAATGTACAACACATCTAGCTCGAATCTTCTAGCTTCTGCAGGTTCACATTAAATTGAGCTCCACAACCAGAGCTGATGCTCACTATAACACCTTGCACGAGTTAACCCATCCTAACTTCCAAGTCTTCACCACATGCACACCTGTACTCTTGAGATAACCCATCCAAGTTTCAACTTGTTTCTGCTATGCGCACACCTTTATTCTATAAAGGCATATAATCATATTGAACTCAAATATACTAATATAACTTTGTCTCTTCCAACCAATGCTAGTATTTCTTTTTGCACAACTTGTGCAAACTCAATTGCCGCAATTTTTGGAAGGACAGCAGCGAACAAGGAGGCACGGATTACCCCTGGACTCAAAACGGCGACCTATACGGGGATTCCAAACCCTACGTCAAAGGGGGCTCTAAATTCCAGTGCAGAACTCATTCTCGACCTCTTCTGGAAATCACGCCAATTTTCTCTCTGCAAGCCACTCGGCCAAGTAAACATGTCGGCTTTGGCAACCGAAAAGGGAACGTCAGATACCGGTGAACATGCTTGGCTGCAGACCAGGGTTCGGATGATGGTACCTGGAGCGCATCTCCAACCGGCATGTTTGCTACATCCTCAAAAGTGGTTCTTCGATTTCCGCCTGATGAAGTCATTAAGTGTCACGCCGTTGTCTGTTGCGAACCTGGTGGCAGCACAGAAGCAGAGGTAGATGCGGCGCACCCCCGTCCTGCAGCAGGTTGCGCTGCAGCCAGGACCAGTTTGCTCAAAGCTGGTCAACTTTAACCGCAGCAGAAAGTTACGTGCACTTCCCTTCAAGGAGGAATTTTAGGTCACGTGATTGGCAAAGTAAGAACGGCAGGGAAGCATGGCGGTGCCTTGCAGTTCTAAAGCGAGCGTCGCTCGCTTTAGAACTAATGCGGAGGGCAAGTTCGTCTGCTTCTCGCGCAGGGGGTAGCGGTGACGTCAGAATGCCGAGCCCTGATTGGCTGATCGCGCCCCCCTATCTGAGCGTCGTCTGCTCCTTTGCAACGTCGTCTGCTCGCAACATCGTCTGCGTCTGTCTTACCTTTCCTGCGACTTTCGGAAGTGCAGAGGCCAGATTCACGAAACGATCTTACGCCAAAAATGTGCGTAAGACAAAACCTAAGAACAAATTCGTATTCACGAAACGAAATTTTCTTAAGTTTTGCGCAGGTTACGACAAAATCCTACGACAGCTCCGAAGCTGTCTTACGCACTTCTTACGATCAAATCAGCATGGCCGACAACGTCGCGGTCGCGACGACCCACGGACGTTTATTTTTTTACGTGCGGTTCTGACGCGTCCCGACTTCAAGCAGCAAGAAAAAAGAAGAAAGTACTTGAAACAGACCACGACGAACAAGAACGCTGGATCCACAAACACCCGGGAAAAGCTCCCACGGCCACGATCCCACCGAACGCGACGAAACGAGCTGGGCAGTTAGGCCTAGCAGGCTCTCCGCGACTCGGCGACCGTCTGCCCACGACCGGCTGGCGTGCTGAGTGGAGTATGCCCGCGCGACCCTTGTGAACCCTTCCCGTATAATATTTTGATTGCTGACCTCAATTTTAGATTAAGGGGTCAATTTCTTCCTCTTGTTATCTCCTTGTTTCCCGAGGCAACGGTGACCCCCCATTCACACTGGAAGCGGATCCGCGTTCGCGAAGCGGTTGCGAAAGCGGTTGTATAAAGATCCAGTGCAATTGCACGCGCATTTGATGTCATCGTGTGCGCGTGCAATTGTACTGAATCCTTATACAACCGCGTTCGCAACCGCTTTGCGAACGCGGATCCGCTTCCAGTGTGAATGAGCCCTGACTCTCGCCGATGAAAAAGCGGTGAATCTCCGACAGACGCAGCAAAGGTAAAGCAGCCATCGCTTTGACCGCTTTGACTAGCAGACGTAAAGCCGACGACGTTAACTGCGCCAACCCGCCGACGCCGTTAAAGAGTGAGGGGTCTCGCCGCACACGAATGGAGGGAAAAAGTATTTGGGAGGGAACTTGCCTCGGTTCTAAGCAAAAAAACCTCGGCGCCCCGGGACACCTCGCCAGGGAGTCCTTTGACTTCCCTCCTTGATGCGCGTCTGCTAGTTGTTAGACAAAAACAACGTACCGCTCGAGCTATTTCGTTTGCCCTCTCTTAAAGGGGCACTGACACCCCAAAGGTCGTATTTATTTTTATTGTCTAAAACGATGCAAGTTGCAGACATAGACACGTAAAAAAAAACCGCATCGCGAAAAAAAATTTTTCCGCGCGCGCGCGCGCCTTTTTATTTTTGGCGTTTGATTTTCCCGCGTCTCGCCTCCTCGCTTCTTTTGATCGGTGACGTCAAAAATCAGGAAATTTAGAAGCTTTGTAGGCGACATCTCTATAACATTTAATGACGGCAATCCTAAAACATGTTTTTTAACGCAATTGCGAACGCACTACGGCCCTTCTTTTTGAAATACCAAAAATCGGGAGTTCGTTGTGGTGCCGTCTCCTGGATTTGTATCCTCCAACGGAAAACAGGCGACACCGCTCAAAACCGGTCCGCCGCAACGCCGGGCGCTCGCTCCTTTCCTCCTCGCTTTGGGTCGCCATGGCAACAGCAGGGAGTGGTGACAGGAAAGGGGACTCTCAGGTCTCCGCGATTTTTGACGTCAAGGCACCGGCGCCGATCGCGCGGGAACTTCGAATTCGGCATTTGGAAATTGTTTTTTTACTTCACGAATACTGAATTCCCAAATCTCAAATTTTGAGGGTAATGTCCCGGCATCGTTTTCAATCGTTTCGGATAATAAAAAAAAATATGATTTTGATGTGTCAGTGCCCCTTTAAAGGCGAGGCCGAGTTCGCTCCGAAAGTCGCAGGAAAGGTAAGACAGACGCAGACGACGTTGAGAGCAGACGACGTTGCAAAGGAGCAGACGACGCTGAGATAGGGGGCCGCAATCAGCCAATCAGAGTTCGGCGTTCTGACGTCACCGCTACTTCCTTTCTTATGCGCAGAAGACGAAAATGAGCCCACTTGCGAGGCGTATAGGTCTTAGTAGCTGCAATATCGGGCACGTTAGTCAGCAATGAATGGTGCACGAGACTTTCGCTTTGCCTTACCTTTAGATCACAAAGCATGAGCAATGATTTCGCCCCATTTTTCAGATAGACTTTCGATTCTGGCCATTCCTAAGCCTGAACGAATGCCGTAATTGTTGACGTGGCGACTTGTTTGGAATACTAGTGGATTGCCTTGACTCAATCGGCCTGGCATTGATAGCACGCAAAAGCAGACCTTTTGCTAAATTACCCAAGCACTAAGGAGCATGCTAAGAGTGTAGTTACACGCGCTGCTTGTGCTAGTGTCTCCAGTAGTAACTGTTCTAAAGCAAAAGGCTCAAACAAATTTTATCTGGCACGCTCGTTCGTTGAAGCCTTACTATGGTTATTTACTTCTAACATTTTATACAAGCGCATAGAATTACATCTAGGGCATTCTCCTCGATGCTCGAGTAATTTAGTAATAGGTCTATTTTGACTGGAGCTGAATTACACTGTTTTTAATTTATGAAGGTTTTATATAGAGTTCTTGCATGCTGGCTAACCGTGCTGCCGGTGTGCAGCCCGCCTTTTACTGCTCACTTCTTCCTCGTTGTTTTGAAGACTGAACCGACTGAACTTCGTCATCCTCTTTCAAACTTGGAAGGAAATTTCAATGAGGCTCGTCTCCACTTCTGACAGCCAACCTATGAGTAATTTTTTAAACAAGAGTTAATTTAGTTTGACCTTACCCGTTATCTGTACCCCAAACAACTAAAAGTGTTTCTTAAGCTCAAATATACGCCACACTGCGTCGCGAAAACCCAGTGGCGCGCATTCTTGGGTCCCCCCCCCCCCCCCCCCCCCCTTTCAGAAACTTTTCCACAAAAGCCACTTATATTTGCTAAAACTAGCAGGTGACACCAGCTACCACCCCATAACAAAACGTAGAGCTATCGCTCATCTAGCCCTCGTCAGACTTGACTAGGTACCTGTAGGTACCTAAAAAGGGAAGGGCAGTTAACTTTTTGCCGCAGTTAAAGATAACTTGCTTCGAGCATACGGGCCCAGTCAGTCGACAAACACCAAAGCAGACGCAAGCTGGGACGCCATGACGACGGTGACCCTCGCATCCCCTCCCCCTTTTTGTCGGAATTTATACGACCAACCGCCGAGACCGCGGCGTCCGACAACGTGACACGCTGGCTTCTGCGACCGTCCCCTTCAAGACTGCTTTGGAAGGCCAGGTGGGGCAGGATGGCAAACGCGACGGTAGAGGACGCGTTTCGAATGCCGTAGTTTGGATTGCGATGTAGCACGAACCGAGAGAAGCGAGGTGCGTGGTGCCCAGTTCCCTGGCCACGGCGGCCTGTAGGCCGCGCGAGCTCGGCGGTGCAAAGTCGGACTCCAGGGAGAGGCTGAGCTGCCGAGAAAGCTCGCCCTCGTCGACCTCCGGCAGGAACTCGTCCAGTCCATCGTCCGGGTTAGTCGCGTTATTGCCGCCACCGTCACCTGAGTTTGTGATAGAGAGGAGAGAAGCGTGTGGTAAGGCAAGCGTGCATGCCGGTTTGGAAGCATGGCGCAGAAATGTTTTTCCAAACGTCTCGCCCCCCCTAAAATCGAGAGCAAATTGAATGAAAATAAGGAGTGGGTTAACTTTCAATGTGCAATCAAAAAAAGCTGAAAAAAAAAATAAAAAAAAAGAAAAGCTATTTTTAGATTGTGTTTATCGCGGTGAGGAGCAAATAAAGCAAAGATGACTACTTCCCAGTCAGTAATGTTCGCTTATATCCCACCATAGTTAACTAGACGCATTTACGCCGACGTCATTATTGACCCAAACACTATGATTACTAGGAGTGGGCTATCTTTCGGTGTTTAAAAGAATTGCAAATCGAGCCGAAAATAGGGGCCAGGTTACAATTTGAGGGTGAGGCATCTTTTGAGATTTTACGGTAGAGCTACTCTGCTCTGTTTCACCTTACGACGGACCTCAGCAGATGCCACGAGTCATCCCAGCCAATCCAGCGCTGCAAAAGTGTTGCACGACTACGCATCTCGCGCGTTGCAGCGCCCCCCTCGAAGATCACGTGACATTCGCACGACATTGAAATGGAAGGATTCATTGGCAGCCATAGCTGTCTGCACGACTGCTGAGTGCGTGCTGATGGCGAGCTTCCACAGTTCTTTTCAAATGTGCATGTCACACCATCAAGGTTGCTGGTCTTAGCACAATGTGAGCTCCTTCTGAGCTTGTGCTCTAAACAGCGCCCTCAGATATGGCGTCCAGTGAATACTCCCTATTGGCTCCGATGGCTCGTAGCAACCGCCGCGAGGTGAAAGGAAGTGTAGTTAAGCTGCGCTCAGAGAAACTGCACTCTGTCCCACGATTATTTTGTGGGCGCCGCCGCTTTGGCATTTTGCATAGTGCAGGCACGATCGGCAACCACCAAGATTCGAAAATGAGACTTCCTGAGCTTTGGATGTGACGCCAGAAAGCTCGGGTGACATTGGTTTGCTTTGTCGCGGGCTGTTTTAGCATTTCTGGAGGACAGAAAGCCATTTCCAGCGATTTCGGATAACGGGCAACAATGATTTGTAGCACCAAAGTGGCTGAGGTGGTGTAACTCTGAAGTGTAGCTTATTTAGTGGCACTAGCTCCAACGTCGGGCAGTCGTTCCTGCAAGATTCCACGGGGTGGTTTCGTGAATCATTCTCCAAGCTATGAATGTTCCCCGACGAGCCAGGCTGGAGAACCGTCGTCGGTCACTGGCAGGGTTCAGTGTTTTGGGGAATTACCTTTTCCTGAATCTGGGGGGTGTATTTCGGAGGGTTTATTTTTGCCCACAGATTTGGTGTATTTCGGCATCAATTTTTGGCGCCGAGCTTGTGTGACCCCAATACTTAAACATGTGCACAGGTGCACATATAAGAGAAAGGAAGGAGATAAATGGAGCAGTTCCCAAAGAAAGCCGCAGCCTCGTGGACAATTTGGCGGGAGCTGTGTTACGGATCAACACAAAATAAAGCCGTAGATAAAAATTCCTTTCCACAAAGTATGTGTTCTCCTTATCCAAGGAAAGCTATATTTATGCGCTTTCCGGTTTTCCCCGATTTCGATCGAATGGTTTCGGGGTTTACTTTTAGAGGCTTATCAGTACTTACTGACAATGAGAAACCTTTGCCATCAGTTAATCATCACTAATCCGGTCATTTCAGTCGATCTGTGCCACACAATCAGCAGGCACGCTGATACTAAGAGTCATTTGCAGATCACTTTAAACGTAAGAAGCAAGCACAAAGAGAGAGCATGCTGTTAGCTTGAAAGCAGGAGCTCCGGTCCGCCTCGCGTCACCCGCTTCGATAGCACAAGCCCGATAACGGAGGCAGCCAGCTGGTCTGCCTGAACGAGGAATGCTATCTGATAAGGAAAAGAGCCAGCAAAATGCCGCTTCACCCTCGCCCTCGCTCGGCCTAATGCAAACACAACACACCCACCTGAGCCTGTTTCCCTCGGAGACTTCCCAGAGGCAACTCTGAGGAGTGCTTCAATCTGTTCGTACCACGTTTCCGGTATGACGTAGAGGGCAATACCCGGACCAAGGGTCACCGCCATCACTGTAAAGCAGGACGACCGAAATTAGATGCCTAGCGTTTCTTCCGCAATGCAATAAACCATTTCCACGACTTGTAGCACCTATATGGAGCCTTTAAAATAACTATGGGTAAATGTTACGAGCTGTGCCCTTCCTTCGTGTCGGCTGTGGCTTCAGGTAAGCATATGCATAAAATCAATAAAACAACCACGCACCCTAATCCAGTCCTTTTGGGTTGCCTCATTGCTAGGGTTCAGTGATTTTAGGGCTTATTTTTCTTCAAGCTTGGAAGTGACAGGCTAAAGGCCTAATTTTCCGGGTCTAACGATGTGTGCTTGAAACGTGGAACTCTAATCATTACTCCTTTCCCACGCTTTTCACAAAAATAAATTTCTTCCAAAGGCACAATTAATATGTGTATTTCGTCACAGTCCTCAGAAACAGCCGACTAATTTGAATGGCCTGCGATGAGAGCTACAAGCATAACTCACGCAAGCTGTAGAGGATCAGCACTCCCGAGACCATGCGTCCCAGCACCGCAGTCATGGCGAAAGTGGAGGAAGACAAGATGCAGAACTATGGGGAGAGAGAAATGTCGTACTCATTAAAGGACACATGCAAAGGAAAAAAACATTTTTTTTAGACAGCTTATATCGAAAAAGGATGTCATAAAACGATTTTACAACGAAGAAACAAAATTTTTAGAGCTATATTTACGGCGCTATACGAATTTGTAGTTGGCGCCCGCGGGAGCCGCTGCTGGTCACGTGGTAGGCCCGCGCGCCGACGCACTGCGTCGCCGCCGCACGCTGAGCGTTGTGCGAACGCCGCTTCAACGCGTTTCTCCAAGCCGCCGTCGCCGCCGCCGCACAAGTTCGTCTGCTTCGGGGCACCGCCGCCGTCGTCTGACCGGCGCACAGGTCTATCACGTCTGCTTGCGCTTTTTCAGGAGTTTCCTTTGGGCTCTAAAAGTTACTTATTCGTCTTGGTTTTTTGTTATACTTCAAATAAAGATGAATAAGTTACTTTTAGAGGCAATAGGAAGCTTCCGAAAGAGCGCAAGCACCACGTGATAAATAAAGACCAGTCACGTGATAAATACCGACCACTTTTCCGCGGTGCCCGCGGGCGCCAACTACAAATTCGTTTTGCGCCGTAAATATAGCTCTAAAAATTTTTTTTCTTCGTTGTAAAATTGTTTTATGGCATCCTTTTTCCATCTAAGCCGTTTAAAAAAAATGTTTTTTTCCTTTGCATGTGTCCTTTAAGAAACAAAAGCACATCCAAAGGTTTGCCTTTCATGTGGTGCAGCCAACTGACAATAACGTGGCACATACAAAACAAAACTCCTGTCATAACTATTCTAGAGCCACAAACTCGAGCGCTATCTTTTGGCTACTAGTGACCAACGCCTTCGAGGTTTCAAACTCCATTTTTCTTGGCTACTGGACAATGAACAAACTTTGTGTGCACTATGTGCATCAATTTGTTTTTTTTAACAAGCACAAAAGTCTCATTTTGAGTTCGAATGACTTAAGAGGTCACATAGCAAGCAGTGTAGAGGACACCATCACACTTTGAAGCACTTTAGAAGTTGCACCAAAAGTGGCAAGAGTCTGTTTATGTGACCGTCGCCAACAAACTCAATGTGACCCTTTTTTTAAATGTCTGTATGGGCTACTACAGGTGCCTTGTATTCCTCTGGAAACCCTTCACGAGTATTAAGCACCCACTTACTGGCTTGCAGTGTTAGTGCTATTGCAAAAAGTGTATGGTCTGCTTTCTATTTTGAATAGACCATTCTTCCGATATCTTGCCAGTCTCCACACATTCTTCCATTTCAATGTGCCCTAGCAAGAAGGAATCTAAAGCCTTTTTAAACCCACTCCGTCATTCCCAGGGCTCAGTTTGTCGGCACAGTTTGCAGGTCAAAAGAATGCACTACTTTGCTCACATTGGAAGCACATTCAGGGGCAATGGTTACAGGTGTCCACATTCACTCTTCATACAGCTAAGAGTTGCGAGATGGTCTTCTCTTGCATCATCCGCATATAATACATGCCCCCCAAAACCTTGAGAAAGAGTAAGGGGTGGCTGTGCACAGCTATGTTCTCCTGAAAGCCGGCACAAAAACTATGAATGTAACCAGTGGTCATCGTTAAGATGTTAATCTCCAAATCGGCACCCAAAGGGTCAAGCACATAAAATATAATTTTTTTTTTCTACTATTAGCTAGTGTGGCTTATCAAGAATGAGATGCTGTTACTCTTTAAGCCATGCTCACTGAATAAGAAGGCCTCATTACCAGACTTTTTGAAGAACCAAATAGTGGTATAAGATGGTCAAGGCACACAAGCTTAGAGCTCTTGGAAGTGCCTCACACTGCATATCTAAAGAGCCTGGGACTGGACCTCACCTTCACCACGTTCAATTCAGATGAGCTTTACGCCAATCAAAAGAAATTTATTAAAGACACTAGATTAACAGTTGCACTATAGTGGCCAAATTGTCCACCTACAAGTGGAGAATCAAACACAGAATCTAAAGGCTAACAGCAAAAATGTCTACAACACAACCAGGTGAGGACTAACCAATCCTGGATGCGTCTTCCTGAGGGCTGCCACGTTCTGTGCCCACCTCTTCACGCTTGTGGTCCAGTCGGTGAAGTAGCGGTTCAACTCAGGGACACTGAGAACCTGAGGATGAATTGGAGTCCATCTGAAAAAAACAAAAGGTAGGTTATAATTAAGGTTCGGAGTTTTCGGTTGCAACCGATAAAAATCAATAAAAGTACGCCAAATCCATTTTCGGAAATTCGGTTTGAACCGAAAAAGGTCAATTTTTTTGGTTCAGCGTTTGCAGTTTAAACCGATAAAAACCGATAAAAGTAAGCCGAATCCATTCTCTAAAATTCTGTTTTAACCGAAAATGGTCAGTTTCTTTAAGGTCGCCTCGAGATGGGTGGGGGGAGGGTTGGGGAGGGGGGAGGGGAGAGAGGCGTTGCAAGGTTCGACACTGTGTGACCTTTTTGTGATTGCCCTCTTCCAAGGTTCAACGTGTGACAAAAGAGGTCATGGGTTGTCCTTCGTGGGACATCTGTGTCCTTTCTGTGATCGGGCTTAATGTGTCAAGTTCCCGGTCCTAAAAAAAAAAAAGTTTATGTGTGGGCTCGTATAAGGTTTTTAGGTTCATGCAAGATCTGCAGACAGAGTTTAGTGAGTGCACGAAATATGTTGTGCTTCCAAATGTCGCAGCGTGTCTCTTTTGATAGTCACATTTGGTTGAATGGCCGATTTTGGATCATGCAGCACTTCATCTGCTCAGCCTGCCAGTGTCCAGTGTTAACGGTGAGAGGGCATTCTCGAAGCCCAGGGTCATTAACAGGAAAGAATGAGCGTGAATCAACGAGAAGAACCTGGGAAAGTACCTATGTGTTTACTATAATAAGATCGCATAATCCTGATGTACAGAAGGTGAAGTTCCATGTTTTTCTGGGCACTGACTTGTTTGTACTTCTGTGTTTTTTGTTCTTTTTTTTACAGTTGCACACATTTGCTAAATAAAGTGTCGATGTTTTTTTTGTTTTATTTTCAATGTATCTGTGCCGTCATTCCTTGAGGGATCACAAACATCAGAGTTAAAAAGATCATCCGATCCGGTGGTGTTTCTTTCATATTCATTGAAAAAAAAAAATCTGTAAACTTTTGTCGGCATAAATATACACTGAAAAAAGTATGCCGAATTGTGAAAAAATAGAAACCGAAACCCTAGATATAATTAGAACAAGAAGAAACATGGCGGTGAGTATCCATTACCAACCATGAGACATATTTGTGGGTTTAGCAGAACTGTACCACACCACCTGTTAAATATCACATGACACTGGCCTGTTTGATTGGTTTTTCCCTGAGGCCCCCTCTCTCACTGCTATCTTGATGGCGGGGGGACTTTTGCTGCTGCACCTTGGGGCCGGATGAGCCTGGAGCTTCTATCCAGCCCCAAGATGCAGCAACAAAAGGAGGCTCCCCGCTGTCAACACAGCAGTGCAAGAGGGGGAAACGGGAAGGGCGGTGAAAAGGATTTCGCAGAAAACCTTTTTGTAGGTCGGGCTTTAAGAGTAAGGTGAAATTGCACCCCTATGTCAATGTCTTCATACAATGATATAGAATTCTCTGGTTACCAATCACTACAAAGATACTTTCCATCTACCGTTAATTCCCGAAAGATAGCCCAGCCAAAGGGAAAGCAAATCGGGTGAAAATATAGAGTGGGATAACTTCCGGTGTGCGATCAAAGAAAGTTTGAAAAATGCTAGTTTTAGATACTGTGACCTGCGAAACTTGCGATTGCAGGGAGGGGCTATGAACCTTCCCAGTCAGCAATGTTCGCTTACCTCATGTCGGGGCTAAGTTACACCATTCCTGCCGAGGTCACCATTGGCCAAAGCCCTGCAATACTAGAAGTGGACTATCTTTTGGTGTTTCTGACAAATAGCAAACCCTGCCAAAAATAGGGGTGGGTTACCTTTCGGGAGTGGGGCATCTCCCAAGATATTACGGTACGTACAAACCTATTCAACTACACCAAAAGGGGCGCGACCACGGTGACATGTGCTGGGCAGTTACCCCGTGAGAATGTGGTGGATGTGGAAACTTCGTCTTTAGTGATTATTCTCTAATTAATAATTGGTACAAATGCATGTCTGACATGACATTTCTTGTCAAATCAGTGCATGCTTAAACATGCTACATGCAGATTGAGCAGGATATAGAACAGTCACATCCTACCAGTCCAGTTCAGCTGAGAGGACAACGAACATTAATTATTTGCTTGTTTCCGACAGAATGTTTGGCCAACGCAGCGCTGCGTCGGCTAAACTGGACTTCAGGCATTGCATTAGGCAAACGCTGAGCCATGTGAAAAACAGGCAGGACAAAAGCATCCCCTACAGTTCTATCTCCTTGTCTATAGCTGGTTTGATTTAGTGCCCACACTAGCAAACACTGCTTCCCCCCTTCTTCCATTGAGTTAAAGGGACACTGACACACACCAAAATTTATTTTTTTGCCAGGCAATTCATTATGGTGTCAGAAGACTACCCAATCAATATATTGCTAGAGTCAAATATACTTTTAATAAAGTAAAAAAACACAACTGCTTGAAAGCGAAACTGGACAGGGGAGGAAGAAATATAGAGGAGGAGAGAGTCGGCAAAAGTCACGTGGCTGTGCAACCTTTTTTTTTTTTTTTTTTCCAATCAACATATTTACAGCTTTTTAGAAGCCATAAAAAATGGGTATCATATTTCTTTTCTATTTTTAATATTCTGTTTGTGCCTTCGATGAGCCACGACTTTGATTATATTTGGTGGTTGTTACAAAACCATAGAAAACGGCACGTGAACACAAAGAACAGAGTGAGCGCGACTCAAGCCAGCCAGTACTCTATTGGCGGTTTCTGAGCAGAAAGAAAACGAATTTCAAGCCGCAAATTGTTTTCTGGGTAGTTTGACTCTCATATGTCATGTACAAAAAAATAAAAAAAAAACACATTGGCGAGCGTAAATACTCTGTCAGTGTTCCTTGATACATACTACAGAATATGCGACTATGCAGCGTTCCCCCAGCATTCTGTGCACAAAAGACAAGCTCGACAAGGAACAAGCCAGCCTACTGTTCCGGATCCTCCTCTCCTTCGGGTGGTGGAACACGAATCTCGGGCCAGATGCTGTCGACCCAGGTGCGGTACATAAAGACGACTGCGGCCACAATGGCAAGGAAGGAGTAGAGCCGCTTGCTGCACGACACCACAAGCCTGCGGGAAGAAGAGGCCATTTTGCGCTATCGTTTGCTGCGGGTTAAGGAAAGCAGGACGAGTCGCTCGCACAAACTTCTCTGCTCGCCACGCTCAATGGTTTCATTCTCTCCGGCGTTCATCTTGCTAAGGTGGAAAGAGTAGAGTGCTTTGTAAAAGGTGCTTACCCCACTCTTCTTAACCTGAAACAGACTTTAGGCCGCAGGATTCAAAATGCAACCCACAATCTTGTCTGAATGTCACACAATATACTGTAGGCACTCCAGCTATTCAACAATTACAATAATATTAGCATGCTTGTACATTTGGCATTATACATCTCGAGATGATATTAGAAGACTTGTCATGCTCTGATCATTATCGAGGAGGCCAGATATTTCAAAACATTCGGCAATCCAACAATGAAAAATAAAGTTGTTTGTGATGGGCAATTTTAATGTTGGGTAAGGTGAGTGGAGCAAAAGAACCTATCATTCATTTCAGAGTCTTCTTCTGCACCTAAAAATAAGGGTGCTTTATCCTCAGATGCTCATTCATTTTCAAAACCTCATTGCTATCTAAAAAAAACTTGTCTTAGCAAAAAAAAAAAAAGAAAAAAAAGAAAGGAAGAAGGGGAGAGGGAGAGATTTTGTTTATTTTGAGTAACACTGCCCTGAAGATCAAAGTTTAAATATTTGATTATGTGTTGATTCTGTACACCCTGCATCGGTTTGCTTGTTGGCCGTTCCTACATGTCAGTAGCGAATGGCATTTATCCCCGACAGTGGCAGCCGAAGCCAACCGCATTCAAAGCGCGAAATATGCTACACCAAAAACCAAGCATCCCATTGGAGACAACCGACCCGGGGATCGTGCCGCCGAGAAGGCCAAAATTCGGTGTCAGGTCGAGAGGGCGGTCGCATTGTCATTCAAGGCCGGTGTGGGAATTACCCCTACCTACGCCAAGTGGGATACACTCGCTGAAGGTTACGGACCGCGCCGAGCGCCTTTGTTGGGGGAGTTTGTGCCATCATCCGTTCGCGCACGGCAGCGCACGGAGGCAGACATCGCGACGAGTTTCGCGGGAGGCGCGCTGCAACTTAGCAGGGGAAAAAAAAAAAGAGAGAGAAAAAGCAATCAAGCTGAACTACAGCTACATTCAAAGCTTACCCACTTACAGATGTCCGATATCACGGAAAAGAGCAATGCGATCGACCAATCGATCGAGGCTCCATGATAAAGGCGGTGAAAGCAAAAACGGGCTCCGAAATTGACGCGAATCAGGGTATGCGAAAAAACCATAGAGGCTGTGGTTCCACCACGGAGTCCAACAATCCCTCGCAAAACTACGAGCCTCGCTGTCTCGAAGACATCTTGCATCGCTTTGTCATTGACAATACCTTTTGTCCGAGCGATAGATACCTTCGACCGCCGCGCGGCTCATCTGAACGAAAAAAAAAATTGTTTCGGAAACAGAAAACTTTGGGTGAACCGTTACGAGGTTACAACTCGAGCCGAATGGTCGAAGAACCGAGCACGCAAGCGCCGTCAGTATCTCGCGCACTTGTCGTCACTCACCAGAAAAAGATGTTGACTGCCACTAAAGCTACGGCGCTCAGGTAGGGTCTCTCCCAGATGAGTAGGCTTTGAATGGACACCAGGTAGGCCTCGAAAGGTCCGAACAGACGCAGGAAGGTCGAGTCCCTCTCGTGGTCGTGTCGCTGCGTCGTATCGGCCACCTTCGCGAACGCACCATGCAAGAAATTGCGAGACCAAGCGAATAGCTTGCGCGCCTGGCTCGCAGCGGCCGCCATGTTTATTTTCATCCCCTTTCGCGTGACGTCGTCTGACGTCACTAGCACCATATGATCATGGCGTCACCTGACTCTGTTGCTGTTGGCACCAAACGAGGGAGCGCATACCGGAAAAATATGCGCCGTTACGCGCTCGCCACCCGCTTCTTTTGTTGCGCCGATATTTGTTTTTCTTGTCTCATCGGCAACAAATCTTGGCCGAAAAAAAAAAAAAAGCGACAACACGGAAGAAACGGCAATCATGTTTACTGTTGGGATCTGACGAAATGATAACGTCGTGTGTGGCACGTTCGTCCACGCGATTGCAGGAAGAAGTACAATTGTACGTTCTACGCAAGTACTTGTGTATTTACGCCTGAGGACAAAGAAAGTTTCACGCAAAATCGCGTGAGAATGTTCTTTTTGTTCCACCGCGCGCTCAGAACTTTTGTTACTGCATGTGTCAGTGGAGCATGAAATTTCGAAATGTTCGGTGCGCTAACGCAACCACAGGCGCTGAACATCTTTATGCTCTTGACGTGTTGCGTTACCATCTCATTTCGAACGTTTGCCCACTGCCGCTATTTGGCAAGCTGCATATATCTGAGGCAACACCATATGCAACAACGCCTCTGGCCTGGAGGTAGCGTGCGTGATCTGCTCTTTTGCTGGCTGTCGTCAGGTGGTAACATAGATTTTGCTTAGCGTGAGTTATAAACTCACATGGAAATAGCACCGACATGTTGCGTTATGCGCGCTGTTAAATTAGTGTTCTTCATTTCGAAGGCTTTTAATGCCAAGTTTAGTTTGTCGAAACCATTCACACCTCATGTTGGTTCGTTTACGCTGTAAAATATGTCATATTTATAGCATGTGAAATTACAAATTTGTCCATCAATCTCACTAAAATGTAAAAAGAAAAAAAGAAGCTTTTATAAAGGCATTTAAGTTTGTTTGTTTTTTTTTTCGGAAGTTGAGAGAGCGTACGCGCGAGAAAGTGTGTGTGTGCACCTGTGTTTATGTTTTAATATGCGCTTAATAGTGATTCATTTGCCGGAACTAATATATATATTTTTTTAACTTATCCACAGGAACTTCCAATATTGGCTCGTCTACGTTGGAAAGTACGACAAATTAAAAACGAATGTCAATTAATCTCAAAACAATAAAAAAAAAATGTTTACAACGTTTAAAACACTCGCGTTTTTTTTTTTTTTTTTTTTTTTTTTTTAATATATATATAAGTAGCGTATACGAAGACTCGTTGAAATAAAAATTGAGGTGGCTCATAGCAGACATTTCAGTTCATATCAAATAGCCATCACTTGTTGTTGTTGTTTTTAATGTGTGCACATGTGAAGCCCGTAGGAACGGCTTAGGCATCGTTTATTTGTATCATTCATTCACTTTGGAAAGTGCGGCTTATACACGAACTACAGACACTTCGGAAAGTGCGGCTTATACACGAACAACAGGCTGCTAATATAATGACAGAGTATGTGGGAAGATGACGATCCAATGAACAAATGGCCGCAAAAGAGTCGGGATATAGTTTAGCTCACTTCATTAACCTATGTAGTATACAAACCACGCAGTTATGTGAACATATAAAATTTTAATATGAATAAATCTTCCCTGCTCAACGCAGGAAAAACTCACCTTAGTATCCAATAGAGCCCGTGAGCGAAGACGCTGCCGCCGACGCAGAAGCGCAGGCGGTCGATGTTTAGATTCATGACGCAGTGTCGTAAGCAATTCACGTGACCGACGTCGAAGCCACCGTAAGACCTTTGGCCTTTCTGGGAAGAAAGCTTCTCACCACTAACCCGGACACACGGCTAAACAACTCCGTCGACTTCCTTCTTGCCTGAGAAGTTCCAAGCTAACCAGGCACACCCGTGTCGGTGACGTCCATTCACGTGACAGTTGCTCAACACTTTTTTCTCACATCCAAGTCCAACCTCAGAAGATCACTGCGCATGCCCGCACAAACGCAGGCGGTAACTTAAAAGGTGTTCTTCCGCCGCGATGTCAAGTCAATAAAACATCATCCACAAATTCGTTAAACTCGT
The DNA here is from genome assembly GCF_016920785.2 of Ixodes scapularis. Classification (NCBI taxonomy): domain Eukaryota; kingdom Metazoa; phylum Arthropoda; class Arachnida; order Ixodida; family Ixodidae; genus Ixodes; species Ixodes scapularis. The sequence continues at coordinate 47,352,848 of NW_024609880.1, read as the reverse complement.
TTCTTTTTTTTCTTTTTTTCTTTTCGAAGGGAAGGAAACGGATTTGAGTTAAAAAATAACGGTAATATTACACGCCCCGAACATCATCATCACAGATTTAGGAAGTTATATGCGACAGACTACTTTCTGGAGCGTGTGCGAAGGCGGGGCGTGCTGAGGCAACGGTTTGCGCAACGGCATCTGTCAAACGCGGGGACCAATGGCGAAGAAGTGACGTCACGTGCCTCGTCCCTCGACCTCTCGTGCCGTCTGCTTTGTCTGGCACCTTGAGGGTGCTTCCTCGAAATAAATGGCACCCCTTTGGGAATTGCGGGAAAGCCCGATCATCGCGCAACCGTCACCGGGGGCTCCTCGGTGAGAATGGAGCGCGCATTGCCCGGGAAACCAGCGTAGATCTGAGCTCGGGTCTGAAACCCTTGGCTCGGACCCAACACGCTTCATCACGCGGTGGGATGTATTCTGGGCGCGCGCGATTGTTTAACTCCCGGTGCTCGCGCGAGGGCTTCTCTGACAGGGTCTTGGGAAAGGAAGGTCGCCCATTCGCATGCACCTGCGCGATAGTATGCACGCGACTTTAGAAGTGTTCTCCCCTTTATTGTAGTGCGGACGATCCTACTTTTTTTTTTTTTCTTTTCTGTGCAATCTTGTAGCCGAGGTTAGTTTTCTTGAAGTTACTCTAATTTAGACAAAATGTAGGAAATGTGTTCACATAGTCCGCTTCAAGAATGGCGCCCAGCGTAGAGGTCGCCATTGTTCTTCTTGGTTCAAATGAACTCTCTCTGCGTGAATAACATGTCACTACATCTTCACACATAACGATACAATTACATACTTGTGAACAGGCTGGTGAGTGTCACTATGGGGAGCCCAAGTTCCAATGAAGATCTGCGTTTCTGAACTCGCAGATCGCCTAACATTATCTGCATTCAAATTCCAAACTTCAAACAAAAAAAAAAACAAAAAAATGTGTGAACGTGTGTGTGTGTGCGGGGGGGGGGGGGGGGGGGAGGTCTTATGATTTTGAGACAGCTTTTCATCGCTGTTGGAAATGCGCCCTGGTATCTACGTCAGTGATGTCACTAACCGCTCGTTCACACTGGAAGCGAATCCGCGTTCGCAAAGCGGTTCGAGTGCGCGTGAAATTGTGCTGGATTTTTATGCAACCGGCGTTCGCCGCCGCTTTGCGAACGCGGATCCGCTTCCACTCCGGCTGTGTTCCAAATCTTACTCAAATTGGCCCTAATTAATCCGACAGGTCGTGTCACGCAGGGCCGTACCCAGAAAAAAATTTGGGGGGGGGGGGGGGGGGGGGGGGGGGTTTCGGGGACAACGGCGGCCATTTTGAAAATGTATATTGTCTTATTTTCGCCTATGAATCATGTGCATCGGTTGCATATACACTCCGTGCGGGAACTATAGGGGGCGCTTTGAAAAACGCGCGCAGCGCCGCTAGCGGAGGAGCTGGCGTTCGACAGTGAGGCGCGTTCAGCAGTCTGCGGCGCCTTTTCGCATGCTAAGCTGTGGCGGCGGAAGCGCGCACGGACGAAACTTTTGCTTTTTGAGCCGACACGTTGCGGGTGACGTTGCATCAGTGCTGGGGTAGAAGGGCATCTAGATGGTCTCCACTTATATAGGGGTAATTTCTCCAGCTGGCGGCCGAAAAAGAAGTTGGAGCAATTTCTCGAAAAGCAAGACGGCGCCACCATAATTGCTCTGAGTGGGAAATTCCGCTCGTCGCTGTAAACGTAGGACTGTTGGAACGATAATATTGGAGGCGAGTGAGATGTTCACTAAGTTTGTGCACGAAGTGTGCCAAGTTTCATTAAGACAGCAGGTGTGAAAGTTATGTTTCTAACGAATAAAGAAATAAAGCTGTACGGGATATTCAATATTGGACCCAAAATGTTGTGTTATAACCGGGCTCTGGGAAGTGCAGATTTGGGCACGCAGGTGCTCGGACTTGACAGTAACATGATACAGCACTTATTATACCAAAAAAAGGTGGCAAAGGGAAACCAGGTGGAAATTTGGTTTGGGCGGCGTAACTCAATGGTAACCGGTTTTGACCATGAAAGGTCTGTCAAGAGAATACCATTCGTCGTGGGAGGTGGAGACTTTACCGGTAGGAAGGGGCTAGTGGACTGTACTCCCAATTGAAGCAACTTTACGAAAGGTGGTTCCAAAGCCGAGGAAAACAAAGTTGTCGGCCAACAGAGGGTTTGGCCGCCAAGGGCTTTTGCGGTCAGCTGTTGTGTAATAACCTGTTGTGCGAGGTGCTGATTTTCGGCGCACAGGTACTTTGACATAACCGTCACTTGGCACAACACTTATTATAACAAAAAGAGTTGGCATAGCGAAACCTGTGGCGGCGTAACTAAATGGGAACTGGCTTTGACCGTCAAAGGCTGTCATATAATATCACTCATCGTGGGAGGTGCACACTTTACAGGTAGGAAGGGACCAGTGGACGGTACTCCCAGTTCGAACCACTTTGCGATAGTTGGCTCTAAAGCCTGGAAAAAAAAATTGTTGTCTACAGAACTCGGGATGTCAGCGTTTCATCATCCAAAAGGAGGCTGATCAAGAAAGAAAGCACACCACATACACTTCCATACTCAAACGTCAATTCTCCAGTGATTTCGAGTTTCATTGTTGTTTTCTTTAGATTTATATTTGTCACTTTTTTACCGTTCGAATCTTTCTTCATGAAGTACAGATTGCGTGCCATACTTGTCCGGAAATATCATCGACACGTACGATGGGGACGAAACTTCTTTGGAGGGCATTCCTCCAACGAAATTGGCACTGCATACCCGCGAGTGTGGGATGGCATTTCAGTTCGTCCCATCGGCGCTGACACATGTAGGCGTTACTGGTACGAAAACAAACGCAGAGCGCAAAGCGGCAGTGTAGAATATGTCAGCCGTGCCGACACAGTGGCAGACATGATCGAGAGACCAAATTTCTCGCGTCGTACGGCACGGCTCCATCGTTGTCGCTGTCCCACAAAACATCGGCAAGATGAAAAACTGTGAAACTTTGTCCCCACGAGATACGACGCATAACTATTGAAGCACTTAATGACGCAGCACAGGCAGCTCTTCATGCTGTGAACCCAGCGCAACCGCACCGATCCGACTTCAACGCGTACCAACGTACGCGGCGTGGTTTCGGTTTCGTTTTCTCTGGGGTTCTCACTGCCTACCTTCGGTAGCGGCCGCGCGGCGGCGCGCCAGTCGCGTCGCGCGGAGTGTATAATGGAGAGTTATAGCAAACCGGAGAACTGGTCCCGGTTTGGTATCCGGTAGCCGACCGGCGCCACCTCGTGTGCGCAGAGGTGGAGACTAAAATCGGCTGGCTGCAAGTGCACCGACCAGGGCCGTACCCAGAAAAAAATTTCGGGGGGGGGGGGGGGGGGGGGGGGTCAGAACCCCCTAACCCCCCCCCCCCTGGTTACGGCCCTGGTGTCACGTGACAACACAGATTGAAAAACGCTGCACGCGGGTAGGTTTTAGATTGCCAAGGTTCAAAACCCTTATTCTGGAGTAGGATCGAGTAAATTTTGGAACATGGCATCCGTCTCACCAAACCTTGCAGTACAGCCAAAGCTACAGAGGAGATTGTGTATCCCGACCTGTTCAAGAGGAGGAAAAGGAGGAGCGAGAGAATCCCAGCCCTTCTTTTTTGTTCCACCTTTCCCTCCTCTTAAACAAATTGGCATCCGCTCTCTCCCTGTACCTTTGGCTGTACTGCACGGTTTTAGTGAGTCGGAGTATAGGAGGGGGGGGGGGGGGGGGTCCGCACTGGGTGCTGCGCTCAGGGGGGTGTTGCGGCGGGCCACGAGAGCGGGGAGAAGGGGGGGGGGGGGGGGGGGGGAAGTAGCGGCGGTCCATCGCCCCGGGTTCTGTTGACCCTAGTGACGCCACTGATCTACGTAAGAGAAAATGCGAATGCAAGTTGTCACAAAGAAAATGGTAAACTTATTTTGAATATCAAAACAGACACAAGCCGTAATCTTAACATAGTTTAAAAAGAAAACGGAGGACAAGAAGACGAAGTATAGAAACATAGCGCTGTTTGTAGGTTTAACAAGTTGAGGTACATTGGGCACTCGCACATGCTCAAGTTACTATAATTTCACCCCAACTTTTCAGTAACTTCAGAAAACACGTCACGATATTTTTTTTTTTTTATGTATGTTTCGTCGAAAAAAGGAAGAAGCCAGCTGGGCGTAAGACCTGTCTTTACCATCTTCAGAATACACAGAAAGAATAAAACACATGAAGGACGAACACAGACGCACACAGTTCTTCAATGAGCAACTAACATTTATGAAATGCCTATGACACTACGACCGTGAACTTCAAAGAATTGAAAGAAAGAGAGCAAAAAATTAAACGTAAATGCTCAAATTTAAAATAAAATAAAATAAAACTAAATTGCTCGAAAATTTCAAAAGACCAAATTAAAACGATAGGACATTTATGGAAATTAACCCCTGAATAAATGGGAAAAAAAAGAACAAAAAGAAAATTGACCCCTGAATAAAGGGGAAAAGGAAGAAGAAAAGAAAGAAAATTAGCCCCTGAAAACGGGGAAAAGGAAGAAAAAAAGAAAGGTTGATAATTGATTGAACGTTTTATTTTAATAAAGATCTATTTTCTCTCTCTGATCAAAACTGGCTTTTCGATAACTCTGGCGCGAGGAACTCCAGCTCTTTTGGCGATAACACCAGAGAAGGCTCAGAAACATTGTTAGTGGCGTATTTGACCTTAAACGCCTCAATGATTTCTCGCCCACACTTATCTCTGTGTGTTTCAAGCAGTTTCAACCAACAGATGAAGGTCTACAGTATCTGGATTTAAAACTTCATCTTCATCCTCAAGGTCTATGCTGGAGTTTCCAGCAACGATCCAAAAAACCCGTTCTTCCGTTTGGCAGTAACCATTCTAAGTCGGTAAAGCTTAGAATCATTCGAACCTTATTTGCCTCTTCTCGCTCGAAATCCTGTTCACACTTCTCATCAGAAAGTGTCCTGCGACAGCATGACCGCCTGCTCCAAGCAGGTTATCCAGCCGACCTCCTCCGTACAACTCTTCAGCGCCTCATCACGGGCCCCATCCGTCTTCCATTGAAACAAAATGATCATTCACGAGTATGCATTCCATACGTGCACAACACCGCCCACCGGCTGAAGACTCTTGCTGCTCGGTTTGACACGAAGGTGGTCTTCACTTGCAGAATGAGGTTAAAGCAAATGTGCCAGAGGGTGAACAACGAGAGTCGACCACCCCAATGCGCCATCAAGCACTTCAACAAATATGTAAAATGTAAAGAGAAGCCAATCTATTCAATTCCACTGATCTGCGGAGGTCAATACATCGGCCAAACTGGAAGATCCCTAAATGTTCGCCTCAGGGAGTACCATTTAGAAGTCACCAAGGCATCATCGGACTCATTTCACCCCATAGTCGTGCATGCCCGTACCTGCCACGAATGCACCCAAAACTTTGAAAACACCACTGTGCTTGAAACACCCAGAGATAAGTGTGGGCGAGAAATCATTGAGGCGTTTAAGATCAAATACGCCGCGAACAATGTTTCTGAGCCTTCTCTGGTGTTATCGTCAAAAGAGCTGGAGTTCCTCGCGCCAAAGTTATCGAAAAGGCAGTTTTGATCAATTATTAACCTTTCTTTTCTTCTTCCTTTTCCCCGTTTTCGGGGGCTAATTTCCTTTCTTTTCTTCTTCCTTTTCCCCTTTATTCAAGGGTCAATTTCATTTTTTGTTCGTCCTTTTCCTCCTTATTCAAGGGTTAATTTCCATAAATGTCCTATCGTTTTAATTTGGACTTTTAAAATTTTCAAGCAATTTAGTTTTATTTTATTTTAATTTAAATTTGAGCATTTACGTTTAATTTTTTGCTCTCTTTCCTTCAATTCTTTGAAGTTCACGGTCGTAGTGACATGGGCATTATATAAATGTTCGTTGCTCATTGAAAGAACTGTGTGCGTCTGTGTTCGTCCTTCATGTGTTTTATTCTTTCTGTGTATTCTGTAGTTTTCAACGCGCTCTGCTACGTGTACCATCGTCAGAGATTGAGCCAGACTAGCGGCACAGACCATCATGTCTTCGATCGACAGGGTGCTCACTCTGCTCGGTTGCAAGCTGGACCTCAAGCTGGGGCACGTCAAGACTCGCTTTCGTAAAGACAGCCGCCCGGCCAACACCGGCGCCAACCCCTGGAGCCGCCCCACAGGGGTGTTGGACTCCCTGCGTCGCCGGTAACTCGGCCGGCTCGTCTGCAAGTCGGACACGCGAGCAGCCCTCTCCAGGCGCTCGCCGAGACCGGCCTGCTAAAAGTAAGCAGCCCATGGCATACCCGCGAAAACCGCTGCTAGGCCTAACGCACATATTAGGGAGTTTTCGTAGATCCGTTTTCGCCGTCACGCTCTCCGCAACCCGCTACGATACCCGGAACTCTACAGTCAAGGCCATTGGCGCGCAGGCGCAGTAGCGGCATCTTCGTTGCGGAGGGCTTAGCGGAGGGGGAAACGCGGTCTACGAAAACTCCCTATTGTGACGACCCCAGTAGAGGCAGCACAAATACTGCGTGGTGCGTCCACGCTGAGGAGAGGAGAAGCGAGAAACATGAATTCACGGTGGAATAGACTAGGTATTCTTTATCTGTAGGTGTGGCCTTGAACATGAAACTATATTTAGTCTTAGCGGAATAATCCGCATGCTAATATCGGTGCAGGGGCCGCCTGTTGCTCACCTCTCGCCCGGCATGTTCTCGGTGTCCCGTCGTAGGGGTCTCTGGAGAGGGGATCTGCAAGGGCCGGTCATCGACGTAGCTCTGGTTCGACGGGCAGGTTCTACCGAGGAGGCTCAGGATGCGGCTAATCGGTCTTTCGCGGATGTCCGTCGATGCACGCCTTCAGCTTGCGTTCCTGCCTCGGCTCTCTCGTTTCACAGCGCACGTCGCGATCACATTCCCGCCTTTCCTCTCCTGGCCTCCCAAAAACCCGTCCTCACCCTTCGACTCGCTTCCCCCCTCCCCCTCGAAGAGACTCGTCTTTTCCCAATTTCCCGGCCTGGCTCGCCTCCCTCTCTCCACGTCCTCGACCGGTTTCCAGTTTTCCCAGGCCCTGTCCGTGTCGTACCTGTGTCTTTTTTCGTCCTGTTTGTTCGCGCCTGTTAGCCTTTTAATCGATATGAACTAACTAGCCCCAACCAAATTTTTATTCCCTCTTCCCCATTTCCTAACCCCGTGCCGAAGGCATGCGGTTTAGAGAAGCGATCGTTTTATCGAAAGCCGTTTTACCGACCCCAGTTTGTCGAATCCCTTCATAGAGAAACCCAGTTTAGAGAAAATGGCGGTGAGGCTCCTTTTAGCGAATCCGGCCGCCGCGAAGCGGCGTGTACGGGTAAGTTAAAGTTTTTGTAGTGAGCCGCCGCAGACTGCCGCCGCGAAGCGGCGGGGAGCGCAGCGAGTGGCCTGGGTTAACGCTCGCACCAGTGCAGGGTGTAAAGCGCCATACGCACATTCGCGTTTGAACGCGTTTGAGTGCGTTGCGGAGTCCTTGCGGCCAGGCGCAGTCGCTCGCGGACCGACGCGCGCCTTCCCGCAACGCTCGGTAGCGCGACGCAAGCGAGTAGAGACTCGTTCAACTTTCCGAAGCGTTGTGGTGCGTTCGGGCGCGTTCGACCAATCAGAAGCCGAAAGAGGAGAGGGGTGACGTGTTCGCTCGCCCCACCCGGCCGACTCGGCGAGACGTATCCGGTTCGCCGGTCGCAGACTGGCAGTGCTTGCTTTCTCGTTTTGGGGAGCGGTGGAGACTGTATTTTCCAAGGCTGCGATGGTTCAAGCTTTACAAAACGTCGGGGAAGCCGGCGAGATTGTCCCAAGATCGAACGCTTCGACGCTGTCGCCGTGCGCCGCCATGTTGCCTTGGATTTCGCTTACTATTGGTGAGCCACTAGCGACGATAGCGCGTTCTTATTGGCTCTTGACTGCGGTTGACTGCGTGTCAACGCAACTGTGCGTACAAGTTTGGCGCAAGCGGTCTTCGCAACGCAACGCGTCCGCTTGCCGCTACGGAACGCACCGCGCTCAAACGCGAATGTGCGTATGGGCCTTAAGATAGACAGGTGGGGAAACGGCCCATAGATAGGGAGGCTCAAGTGAGGGTGGGTGCAACTCCTAGATCGGGGATCACGGGACATGGACGCCATTTAATTGCTAAATTTTGCTGGGAGTCTATGGGGCAAAGGGTCGTTTTCTTTCCTGACTCAGGTTATAGACGCCCATTAAGGTGCTTGAATAATTTACAAAATGTATAAATGATTACTTTTTCATAGCCATCAGATTTGTTGCGATAGGTTAAGTATTTTTTAAACGCGAAAAATGGTAAATTCCGCCATCTTGGACGTTGCTGCTTGTCTGGCAACCCTGCTTTCTCCTCTCGACGTTTGCAATTCTCGGAGCGAGAAGGAAGCGAAAGAGGCTGCGCCAAGGCGTTCGTTGCTTGCAATGGGAGGAGAGAGGAGGAAAGGAGCATGGAGCAACAGAGTTGCAACACAGCGGGCGCCTGCTCTCATGCAGGCAACATTGGTGCATATCCTTCTCGAATCCTCTCCCTCAGGCGCCGCCATTAAATTGCAAACGCTCTCCAGGTTTTGAGTTTCGCCCACCCTCACTAGAGCCTTCCTACCAGGGTGTAAGATAGACAGGTGGGGAAACGAGAGCCAAATGAGTGACCGCATTGTGTCCCCCTCGGTTTTCTCTTTCTCTGTGGCGCCATCTATGTTGAGCACCGCGAACTCTCAGTCCAGGAGGGCGAACGCTGGCGACCGGTTAAACTGATGGAGAAGGTTTCTCGTGGATTTTCAATGGAGGACTGTCGTGCTCTCAGTTTATTTTGCGCACTCTCCCATAGAGTTCCATGCAAATTCGATTCCAATTTTTTTCTTCTCGCCGCAGCGCCATCTGTCGCAAATCGGGGGTACCCGCAAGCCACCCGCAAGCAGACGAGTACACAATCCGGTCACGGCGCTGCGGTAGGTTTCTATGGGCCGTTTCCCCACCTGTCTATCTTACACCCTGCTCCCTACCCATAGAAGCCTACCGCAGCGCCGTGACCGGATTGTGTAGTCGTCTGCTTGCGGGCATCCCCGATTAGCGACAGATGGCGCTGCGGCGAGAGGAAAAAAAAATCGGAATCGGATTTTCGTGTAACTCTATGGGAGAGTGCGCAAAATGAACCAAGAGCACGACAGTCCTGCATTGAAAATTTACGAGAAACCATCTCCGTCAGTTTAGCCGGTCGCCTCCGGTCGCCCACCCGGAGTGAGAGTTCGCGATGCTTCACAAAGATGGCGCCACAGAGAAAGAAAAAACCGAGGGGGACACAATCCGGTCGCTCATTTGGCTCTCGTTTCCCCACCTGTCTCACCAGTGATACACGCGCGAAGGGGTTTACTACGGTTGATCGAATGCCATTCCATCTAGAGCACTATATAGCTCCTTCGGAGCAGAGTAGCGCAGAGCCGTATATTGGGAGAGTTTGGCCAGTGGGTATGGCCAGGCGACGAAGGCGCCGGAGAGGAGAAAAGTAAATAAAAGGGAGGAGAGCGCCGAAGAAGCAGAAGGAGAAGCGACCAAACTCTCCCCATATACGGCTCTGGAGTAGCGCAGAGCCATATATGGGGAGAGTTTGGTCAGTCTATGATCTCGCCGCCGTAACGCTCTCCTCCCGAGTGAGCCAATCAGCACGCGGCGTAGCGCGAGAGGCATGAGCGCATGCGCGTGAACTCCCGGCTGCTCCTACCTGAGTGGGGAGGGCCGCCATATTCAATCATTCTCCCGGCGGAATGCGTGGAATCAGCATCTAAATCTAGATTATTGCCTTTTATATCGCTGGCTCTGGCAAGAAAATGACATTCTGTTATTCCTCGGTGGGTTAAAAAGCTAATAAATGAAGATTTTTCGGCGTATGGCCACAAACTTTTATTCAGGCGAAAAAGAAGTCGACCCGTAGCAGACGACGCGTAGCCTCAGCAGTGCTCTTTTCCGACCAGACTCCGACAGCGTTGCTAAAAAATGGCGGTCGTCTCCTCTCTGCTCCCATCTTTCTCTCTCGCTCCTTCGGCGCTCTCCTCCCTTTCATTTACTTTTCTCCTCTCCGGCGCCTTCGTCGCCACACCCACTGGCCAAACTCTCCCAATATACGGCTCTGGAGTAGCGCAATCTAGAACGCCGCCTCTCGGCGACTAGCGGCGAACGCCCGGAGGTTCCAACTGTGGTCAGAAATGCATGGAGAACGTGAGAAAATCGTTGTTTCTTCAGTATTGTGGGGTCGTACGGAATGGCAATTGTTTTTGACATAATAATGGAACATTTTAGAATAATTTGCGCTAAGTTTTGTGCCCCGCAAGGACGTGACTTTTTTTAAAAAATTGCCTGAGCGGCATCATGCAGCAGACGACACGGCGACGTCACACCATTCACGTGACCCGCTCCGGCTAACCCGAAAAGCCCATCTCCGCTGCGAGAAAAAATCGTCTGCTTCAAACGCCATTGCGTTGGAAATTGCCTTCTCAAAATTTGCACATGCATCCGATATTATTAAAACTTTTATAAATGGTTTAGTGCTTTACTAACTTCACGACAGACTAGTTTTGAAAAGTGTGAACTCGCCGTTCATCTTTTAATCAGCCGTGTTGTGTCGATCTCCATGTATTCTCCCATAGGGCAGGCCGCCTCCTGGAACCCTGAGTACCACGTGACTCGCGCCGAGCCGCTCTGTCGGCCATGTTGTCGGCAAAACACGGAGTTCAAAGGATTGCGCTACTCTGCTCCGTAGGAGCTATATAGTGCTCTAATTCCATCGAAGCACGTTTTGGAGAATGGGCACGCTTTATCAAAGCATGGTTTAGAGAAAGCAGAGCCTCAGTTTAGAGAGACGCCGTTTATCAAAAAGTAGACGCTTAAAAAAAAAAAAAAAAAAAAAAGGCTTTCGTACTTTTCGCGTGTATCACTGCTGCGCGTAAAGGGGCCCTGCAAGGACTTTTTACTGTTTTTTAATTTGCACCGAACCTGAGCGCATTGAACGTAGTAACTTAGTGAAACTTTTCTTTTCGCGAAATTCGCCTTATTTTAAAAGTTATAGGCAATTTAGAATTACAAAAACAAGTAAAAAATAACCTCCTTCATGACGTCGCAGGTCCTGCCTTGAGTGGCCGTGAACTAGGGGAGGAATAGTGAGCTCATCAAGCGCTCACGGCCGCCGCACTACGTGTCGACGGCGCCAGAGGGCGCCACTAAAGCATGTTCTGGATAGGCTGTATGCAGCGGGCAGCCAAAGCGGCTTTCATTGCGTTTGTGGCGCGATTAAACACTAATTCGGCATGACACTTCATTGGCCACAAACGAAAGCAAACACGAAGTAAAGATCAGTTCAAAATGGGAGCCACTTCGCGCTGCCATACCGCGAAACGGCCAAACCGCAAGACAAAGCCTCTGGCCGAAAGCCTTCGGAACGCTCGGAGCCGGTCGGATCCTTCTGTCCATACGAATGCAGCGCCACCGCGTACGTCCGGGAATTTTCCGTGTCGGCGCCTTATCCCACTACTCCTTTCTAGTATGCGCCGCCTTTTCCACCGCTTGGCGGCGGGTATGTCGACGGGTCATTTTTTTGTTTCCGTACTTTATAAACTGCATTTCTTTCTTTTTTTTTCATCTATAATAGTGAACAAAAACTACTTTTATAAATAATTGAAACGGTTCGCGCTACTTATATTTTGTATTTCGACCAAAAAGAAGTTTTTAGTGGCTCTGACCAGTAGTAAGCCCAGGACCAAAGACGTCACATTTTGCGCGCTTTCGGTACCGCGGGTCGCCCTCGTCGGTGGAGGAGGTTTCCGTGTCGTCCGTTTAAAATATGGCGCACTGATATTTAGCTACTCTTTCCGTGCCCGCTGGCTTGCCCGAACCCCAAGAGACGTAGAAACCGCATAAAAGGTAGACGCTTAAATATGATTGCCGCCGTGGTTTCTGAAGTTCCCGCTGCGCTCCCGCCGCTTTGCGGCGGCAGTCTGCGGCGGCTCATTACAAAAATGTGAACTCACATGATTTACCCGTACACACCGCTTCGCGGCGGCCGAATTCGCTAAAAGGAGGCTCGTCGCCATTTTCTCTAAACTGGGTATAAAGGCATTCGATCAACCGGGGTCGGTAAAACGGCGTTCGCTAAAGCGAGCTTCTCTAAACCGCATGCCTCCGCGCGCGAAGTAGGAAAGCCTTTTTAAATAACGTCCCCTTTTCGATAAACGGCATTTCTCTAAACTGAGGCTCTGCCTTCATACACATTCTCTAAAACGTGCTTCGATGAATTGGCATTCGATCAACCGCAGTAAACCCGTCCGTGCACTCCCCGCTCCCGTGTGTCACCCCCAACTGCGCACGTCCGGACTTGCTCGCGCCCCGCTGTCGTCTCCACCCTCCACCTCGGACGACGTCACAATATCAATCACCATCATTTTCATCTTGTATATTACATCATCACATAATCACCATCAGTACACGCGGCACCGCGGGCCTCCATGATACGGGCTGATGAATTTCTGCGGTACGGCGGCTCTCGCGAGCAAATAAACATTATTATTATTTGCGGGACTAAAGTTTGAAAAGTTCAAGCTGGACGGGCAGGTATATGGTCTTTTCCTCTCCCAAAATCTCAAACTAGGGCCGCCGTTGTTTCTGAAGTTCCCGCTTTTGTACTATGAAACGTCAGGTAAAAGATTTAGAGATATTCGTACCGTTTGTGCTGCCCCACTGATCAAAGCGATATTTCGATTATACGAAAAATGACGAAAAATACGACTCTAGGCGTCCTCCAAAGTTTTTTTCAGATATATATTGAGAAGCGAACACGTGTTTCGAGCCAAAGCGAAATATGTGAGAAGGTACAAATGTTTGTTTCAGGTGGTTTCAGAGAAACTTAGTAATTTTTTCGGATGCTTCGCGCGTTTACACGCGCTTGCAGTCGGAGCGAGTCGGAGCGGTGTTCAGTTTCGTTTCGTTTGCAGTGACCATGGCTATGCCTAATGGTTTATGAACGCGCAATGTTTACAAAAATTAAATCTAATTTTGTAATTATTCATGGGCGAGGATAGAATTTACCTAACTATAAAGATTTACCGGTTACTTTTTGTGTTGTTTTTTTTAGTCTAAATATTTAATAAATTAGTTTGCCCGCTAGAGGGACGCGATAGCAAAATGGCGTCCGGAGATGCGGCTGCTTTGTACGCGACCGACGAAAAAGGTATTTCTTTTCTCATCACCGGAGATCTCGCGTCTTATTCAAGCTTTGCATTTATTTCCGCGTGCCTTCAGTCTTGCAGTATATATTCCGTAGCTTCAGCAAGTTCAGCATATCGAGCAGCGACCATGCCGCATGGCCGGCTTCTGGTCGCTGTGGATGTCCAGAAAACATGCTTTGTAGCAGGAGGTTCGCATCTGAGGGAACCGGCGCTTTGAATAACGATCCATTCGTTTAATCTCCCTTTGGCCGGGCGTGTGCACCACATAGGCTTTGCGCAATCTTGTATGCATCTATGCAAGCGGGCTCTTATTAAGTAGGTAAAAAAAAAAAAAAAAATAAAGCCGTTTCAAATTCACTAGCGCCGTAGATAGCTCGGCTACTGCCGGCTTTGCTGTAATCTGCACCCTGAATTGCCAGATTGTTTCCATGAATCAAGCGCTTTAGGGATTATTTGCAACTTGTCGAATGAGATAGGGCTTTTTGGTCCTTTCGTTTTGTCATTCTGCTGATCGAAGTCAAGCGCTGGATAGCGTTCAGGTTCGGAAACTGGCAGGTATCGGTGTCGATGGATATTGCCTTCGCGGTGCGACACTTCCAAGTAGAGCGCACCAGATGATGGAGGCAAAACGAAAGTCTGCAGCCTGTGTGGTTACTTCGTATCGTTCTGTGAAACTTAACGTTATGGGATGAAGCTTAACGTATGGAAGTTTAGCGTCACTACACTACTCACTAGATGCACGAGCAAACAAAAATCAAACTCAGAGAAAAAAAAAAAAAACATGCGCGGGTTTTTTGAAAATGAGTTGGCGTCACAAAATTCTCAATGATGTTTAAAAAAAATCTCCCCACATTAATTTTTTTTTTTTTTTTTTGTGCTACGTTGTCAAGCCCAAGTAATTTCCGCAGCGCTGCCAAAGCACTTGCGCGGGCGCGCGCAAATAAGACGCAAGGCATAGCCAACTGTTCGGGCAGCATGCAGTGCAGGGCTGCAGCATTGTGGAAACTAAGCTAGCCTTGACAGCGTAGCACAAGAAAGCTGACGCCGAGTATAGTGTGCCACCGAAGCACCGCTAAAGTAAGTGCGGCTCCCTTGCAGGGTCGTACATCCCTGCCACGCAGCGTCCGGACGGCACTTGGAGGAAAGCGAGACGCGTCAAGGATGGCTATGTGCCCCAGGAGGAGGTCCCGCTGTGAGTCCACAATGCTCGGTGTCAAAACGAGCACCTAAGGTTAAACCCAAAGTAGGAGGGGGGGTTATGCTGCTTTGAGGGAAATCTGGGAACATACAAGAACAGAAATTAATCCTGCCTTTGCTGGTGGCCTTTTTGGGACTTGTTGAAGAGGAAAGTGAGAGAATGGGCTAGGGAAACGAAGACTAAATTTGAGAAACCAGGCAAATATTATCAGTAATTAGAGACTACAAGCAGCCATATTTGGTCGACAAGTTTATTGCCAATTGAGTTGCGAGCAGTGCTACCGCATTACGAAAAACAAAAATTGTTGCATGTCGCTGGTAAGTATCAAGTGAGACAAAACACCATAACAGGCTTAACGCGGACGGCATCAGCTTTGCTAACCCAAGATACGACACAAATGTGCGTCCTGCTCGAGGAAGCTCGGCGTGTAAGTGATGGAGTCTTGGGATTGCACAGGGGAGGTTACCAATGTCTTTGTTCCCGCACAACACTTCAGTACACCACAGGCGCAGAAAGGTCTCGCTGGATGAAAGGCTGGATGGATGTGCAAGAAAGATGGGGTAGACGAGGTCGGACAGAGGTTTTTTGACATGGACCTGGAGGAGTACCGGGAACCGCAGCGCATCAGCCTGGAACAGTTTCTGCAGCTCCCTCCACACGTGGAACCAAGAGTCGTGTGACAAAACATACACAACTATGATGCACCATTTTTTTTTCTTAAGAAAAAAAACAACATATGTTGTTGTTGCCACACTGAATGCTTTTCAAGTCAGTCCACGCCCAATATTCACGAGTGAAAAGCGCTCGGCTATTTGAATTCCCGCGACAGCAGACTGAAATGGTATTCTATTTCTATTGCAGTACACCTTTCGTCCAAAAAATATATGGTTTTCAATATTGCATTTCCAAAAGCATGTTTCTTTTTTTTTAACAACTTGCGATTGAAATCGAAAACGAGCGGATTTCGTTTACTTCGAACCAACGCCTAACAAGCCTCAATCGATGTCACAGTCCACTCGACTCTAAAGCTGAATTTCTTCTGAATTTCGGGTGTCGCTGTCATTGGGGTCCCGGCATGATTATTGCTGGATCTGTTAAATTAATTTGTGCAACGCGCAAGCTCAACTTTTGGCTAAAACATCATCAACATTACCTGGAACTGGAAGACACCTGACATCTATTTCAATCGCTAAATTGAACTTCCAAATCGTCTTCATCGTTTCTCTAAGAGCGCACAGAGTCTGCTTCATTTCTCTCTTTTCAGAATACAGATGTCGCGCAAGTTGTGGCTCAGTCATCGTCGCGTTGCACCATCAATAAGTCGCTAACTCAACTCCGCCACGTTTCTTACAAAAAAAAAGTAGACCCAAACATGTTGTGTGGTCAGTGTTGTGCAGAGGAACAGTCCCCCTCTTTCTCGCACGTCTGCTGTTTGGGGATTCGAATTCGGCGTGCGTTGCCCCTCCTGAGTGCGCGTGGCAGCACACTGGCACGCACGTGCGGGGCAGAGCTCTGGCACAGGAAAGACTCGGAAAGACATGCTCGTCGACCACTGCGCGTATTGCACAGGGGCCGAGATCGACCTCTGCGCTGCGCGCTTCTGCAAGTGGCACTTGTAGTTGCTCGGAGACAGTGTGCCGAGAATTCTGTCTGTGACAGTGTGGAGACATCCTTTTTTGCGTCAAGTGGCACTTTGCGAAGAAGAAAATTATCGAGCTGTAAAATGTTACCACTCAACAGATCCGCGTGTGTATAAGGACAAATACTCGTCGAAAACTTGCTGTTTTCTGGCTGATCGCACGATTATGAATTACTAGACATAAGTGTAGTAGTTTTTTAACCACCTTTCTTCATTTCTCCAACTGAAAATCAATTTTGTTAACCAATTTGAAAATCACCTTTCATCATTAGTACTAATTTGAAACGCAAAGCGAGTTACAAAAGCTGTTTTCTGTTGTTTGAAATGACGGACTGTTTCAGTGCATCACAGACTTTTGCCTCATCTTTTCCTGGGAGAAAAATTCTTATGTTATGGTGTCCATCAATTTAATACAAACCCCGCATGATTGTGACAAAAGCCAAACATTTTGTGTACTTGGTGAGAATAAGTGAGCACAGGGTTCAAAAATTAAATCTCATTGATATTTTCCTGGTTTCAAGTGCTTCGTCTGTGCACTGAGCTCACGCTCAAATTCGGGAATGCTGTCATACTTGTACCACATCAGCTGTAATTCACAGTAAAGGAAATATCAATGAGGAAAGAATAAGATACAAGGTGTCACAATGTTATGAAGGTAATGAATGTACGAAGGATGTGATCGGACATTTTTAATCGTCCGACGTTGTAACACGTGAAACTTATCTTTATATAATACTTAAACTAGCATAACTTGTGGTCAAGTCTTCTAAATTTATTGAATCAATCGAGACTTTCAGACGAAACAATGCTGCCAAAAAAGAACGGACGCTTCAGCGTTGTGGAAAGTCAGATAGGAGAGTAAATGTAACACACACACACACACCATTAACCTTTTCTTCTTGGGTGGGTGTTCTTTCAGGACTTTGTGGTATATAAACATACATTAGAGCCTGCTCGCGTGTGTTCACCTATCATCTAATCTCTGGGGAAAGTGAAACTACTCTACAAAATTAAACAAACATTTGGCATAATATTTTCTACTTTTTTGCGTGTTTGGGGTGTGTCCTTTTGCTGAGACCGCTTCCGCGCTCCTCGTTTTTGTCGTAAGCGTAACATATAAAAGCGATAATTGGTTGCCTCGATCTTCTGTAGACTTTCTTGTAAACGACGTACGTGGCGAATACAGGTGCTGGCACACAAACAGCAATCCGGTGAGAGGACGAGGAAAACAGTGGAAATGTCCTGCCGAGCGAAGCAAATTCTAAACCGGTTGCGCTAGAACGCATCCAAGCAATGCGGAGAGCAAGTCGTCTGTTTCTTGTGCAGGAGGTGCGGTGATTTCAGAACGACGCCGAGCTCCGATTGGCTCTGATCGAAGTGATAGTGAGTCGACCTCAATGCTAGGTGCCTTAAGGCCCGTTCACACTCTTGCAACCCAGTTCGACCGAGAGAGACCAAACCAGTTTTTAAGCCTCTTGCGATCTCTTAGGACCAGCTCCGCTGCATCGCATCCGGTCCTAAGAAGTCGCAAAAGGCTTAAAAACCGGTTTGGTCCTTCTCGGTCGTACTCGGTTGCAAGAGTGTGAACGAGCCTTTAAGGTCTACCCACTATTTTTTTCAATCAGCCAATAAGATGTCGGCATTCTGACGTCACGAGCGCGGTGTTCCTACGTCACGCAACCACTGAGCAAGAAGCAGACACACTTGCTCTCAGCATTGACTTGTCAGGAAAACTTTTATGGTCTTACTTGGTAGTTTGTCTGACTTTTTTTCCATTAAACTCCCAAACAACCCTTTTCTTTTTTCTTTTAGTAAGTCATGTTTGTTTTAGTAAGGGTTAATCGAGTGTGAGCAGGGATGATATAGGTGGTATCATGAAGTTTTCGACATTTTGCATTTGTACTTTTATCAAAGTAGATTTGTACTCTGTTGAGTATTGGGATGCTTTTGTTTTCTAAACAGGGACTTGAAACATTTGTATTTCCTAATAATGAACTGTGGTCAGTACTGGACTTTATTTCATACCATACTATTGCAGCTTGAAATGGTTTTGTTTTTAACTTATGGAACATGTGAGTTAGGTTGTTAAATGAGCACAATGTTTTGTTTTCATAAGGCTTAAGTTGAGCTTCTTTTGTTGACTGTGCCTTCTATTGTAAATCCATGAGAGGAGCCAACCGGCTACCAGGACAATTCTCAATAGCTGCCATTCAAATATTTTTTATGCTATTGGTGGAATATATTTAAGGAAAGGTAATGTTTGGGAATGGTTCTGGAACGTCACATGGAGATGCTTTTTCTTTCTTTCTTTCTTTATTGGTTTTCCATTTCATACAGAATGGAGGAGGCCGAGGAAAAAAGCTACAAACGCAGCTTGTGGGGCCCTCGGCCCCCTTTAAATGTTTCATTTATATATATTTTTTTTTTCTTGTATTTAGAAAATTACATTTGTGCTTATGGTCCCATGTTTGACCTGGGTGACCAGCTCCAAGATTTGCTTATACTGCTGCGAAACTTGACTTTTGTTGCTCCTGAGCTGCTCCAGAGCAGAACTGTCACTGCTCCAAAGTGGCATCTTTGCTGCTCCCAGACATGCTCCAAAAGGTTGCAGCTTGCTTCCAGCCCTGTATATGAAAATATTTTCTTTAAATCTGAATTAACACAGAACAAGTACAAGTAATGAACACAGGTTGTTAAAACATCGCTGCCTAGCATACATTTTTGCATAAAAGCCACAGTTAAATTTTGAAGATTTTTCTGCGATATAAATATCGGCAATCACAATGTTTTCTTTTTTATTAAACCAGGTGCGCACGTGTGCTATATCACTTTGAAGGTGTGTTTTTCGCCTAAAGGCTGAGCTCCATGGGACGAATATGCTGCAAAAAAGCGGTGAATTTCGCCCGGCGGTTTTTGCTCTGCACGTGGAACCAGCACAGTGGCTGCTACATCGCATGCAAAGCGAGCGCGCCTTGGGGCGACGTTCGTCAGATATTCGTCGCATAATTCGCTCCATGGAGTTCAGGCTTACTTAAGTGCGCAGTTGCGCTGCGGTGAAGCGATTCGCGAGATCGCGGTGTCAGCTTCGCGGGTATTGCTTCTGCGCAGTACGTCGGGGCTTGAGGAGAAGCGCACTCAAGGGGGCTAACCCGCTGCTATCAACACTTCGGAAAGTACGAATATTACAGTTGATTTTGAAGCGAATATCAAGTAGCGTATAATTTGAAACTAGTATTTGGTAATTCGAATATTCGCGCAGCCCCACTCTTTGCACAAAGTAGTTATGCATCCGAAAAAACAACTATACTTTCTTAATTTTCAGTGGCATTGCCAAGAATGCCACGTGCCAGACACTTTCAGTTTTCTTTTTGAGAGCAGCTCCCTTTTGGCACAGACATGGCGCAAATTGTGCACAAATACAATCTTTGGAGCAGCATATAGCAGGGTTTTCGTTCTGGCGCAGCAGTTCCACCACTGCACCGCATGCACGGCATGTCGATTGGGTGTTAAAGCACAAACATAACAGTTGGAAGACGGCATGTCGATTGGTTGTTAAAGCACAAACATAACAGTTGGAAGACGGCACAAAAGTTATGATTGAAATGTACTACATATCTTGGCACGTGTACGCTCGTACGTCCATCTTCACAAACGTCTGGAAGTCATTGTTTACGAGTAGGTCCACCCTAAGAACTGCGTTGAAAGATGTTCTTAAACAAAATGTTCACACTAAAACGTAACACATTTCATAGCACAGGCCGACTCGTGGCGGTGCCGGCCACTGCCACCGGTTGTTGGGGTCATGGCCTTCCCTCTCCGCCACCTTTGCATTCCGACTCACAAGCGTTGACGCATTCTTAGTCTAAGAGGTGTTGGTGTCGCTCGAGGGAGGAGGGGCACCCTCCGGGAAAGCGAGGTAACACATTACAGGTGCGTCCGCCATGCAGATTGAATACTGAAATGGCACATGCACGCGTGGAGGAACATTGAGAACAAAGCCGAGCTGCCGAACTACATTACGGCCCCTTTATACTCTTCACGGACAGCGAGCGCCATCTCGGGGGAAACAGAAACATGAAAATAAAGAAAACAAGCACAAATCTCTTGGTTCTTGTAATTCGTTGTTGTTACAAAACGGATGGACTTAAGTCAGTAATTTTTATGTCATTCGGTTCTGCAATAAATTTAAAAGACACAGAACGGGAGACGTTTTTACATGTAATTAAAGGAGTCATGAAACGCTTTTTCAACTTTTTTTTGTTTAGCTTTCCTCCTCAACTCATAAATCGCGCATTGTACCAAACAGTTCAAGAAGTCGGAAAGAAGGGCGTCCCCTCTTGCTCAGAATCTCGCTTGTGTAGCCCGGACACAGCCATTGTCCCCCTAGAAGATTAGCCCGTCGCTCAAAATTCCGACTAGTTGCTTTCCCCACCCCGTTCACCCCGAAGCTGACAGTGCTGTGGAAGCTACGTGCTCGTTGGGCCAGCCACACATTTTCCACGTGATCACGCCCTCTCGCGCATACCGACCCGCAGAGAATGAGGTCAGGTGATGAAAGGGAGGCGGCTGATTGGTCCGGCAAGCGCGTAGCTTCCACCGCAATGTCAGCTTAGGGGTAAAGAGATTAAGTGAGGTCCGGTGCCGTGTGACGTGCGCTTGGGCCCTGGTGACGCGCTGCGGGGGCCCGGTTATGGTGGCTAGTAGCTCGGTGACGCGCTGCGGGGCCCGCGGATGTATCACAGTGAAAAGGCGGAGAGTTTACGAAGGGAAGGAGGTACGAAATAGTCCGTTATGTTTTGCAAATTTTTGTAGCGAAAGTCAGGCTTCTGACTTTCTACCTTTGTTCTTTTGGTCCACTGAACGATGTGCTATTAGTAAAATCCCAATATAAATTGATTTACTCCAGCCCAAAATTCGTTTCATGGGTCCTTTAAGAGGACTTTATAAACTGCCTTTAAATGTGAAAAGTGCCAAAACAACTGATTTTGACCAATTTCATCATTTTCTTATAAGTATAAAAGAAATTGTAATTTCATATTCGTGCTGTTTAATTTCTCAATAATGTGTCAGTGTCTTTAAAGTAATACAAGAAATCTGTGCAACGGTTATCGTGTGAGAATGTTTCACAAACTACATGTATTCTTTGTGGGGTTTCCAGGGTGTGCTCCCTCTTAAGCATCTATCAGTCTTGTACCCAGAGCGTAGGACAGATTGATGTCAAACTCTGGGTGTACATATTTTCACATTTTCTTGATATTCTTTTACACATGCCTTGTATATAACCATCTTTGTTGCATTAGAGATATATTTTTTTTTATAGTATTATTCCAGAGGCGATACCATAGGAAATACTGGGTGTGTTTTGACCTGGCTCATCCAGTATTTCCTACCCATCTCCTTTATCACCTCTGCTATTGGCCAACTTGGAGAATAATGTTCAGTTTGAACACATTTGTTTTTTCATGCTCAGTGATGCGATCGACCTGAGTCATTTTTTAGCAGCCGAAATTCTGGTATGGAGCAGCAAAAAGTACTTTTGGAGCACAAGCACACACTCCATTTTTATTTATACCACTGTGAATATTATGTTAAGATTCGTGTGTTGGCCTATCCAACTAAAAAACGTGCATGCACACTTCTGTGCAATGGCAAACTTGATTACACAGACCTAGTTGTTTAGTTGCAAATAGAAGCACTAGGCACAGCAACAAGATGCTGATCGACGAAGGACAGTATGGACTGCTGTGAATGATCATTTTAGGCACAATAAAATGTAAACCAGATCGTATATTTCACTAAAATATTGTTAGAATAATCTTGAGCCCACAAATTGTCTCAATTAAGTTTAAAGGTTGTTATAAAACGAAAATTCTTAAGTCAGATTAAAAAAGAAGGCTTTTGTCATAAATTATGAAAATTAATGACATTTGTTACGTAGAACCTTATAATAACAGAGATCCAGCCAAAGCTGTTCAGGTTATTCCCAAGCTTCCTCCTACTGTTTCACCTAACTTGGTTTGTTTATTCTAGAGTCACTAAATGAGCTGCGCTTAGAGTATCGGCACTCCGTTCCCCGGCATTGTTGTGGGCGCCGCCATTTTGGCTCGTATGCAGAGCAGACGCAACTGCCGATCGTCATGATTCACAAGTGCGACTTCCTCAGATTTAGATTCGTTGTTAAGAAGGTCACGCAATATTGCTTTGCTCTGTCACAAACTGTTTAAACATTTGTGGAGGGCGGAAAGACGTTTCCTGTGATTTCAGATAAAGCTTCAGATAACTGGCAACCATGATTTTAAGACACAATATGGCCAAGTGTCGTTACTCTGAAGCGTAGCTTATTTAGTGGCACTCTTTTATTCTATGCTGAAAGCGAGTCGTCTGCTTCTTGCGCAGGAGTTGTGCTGACGTCAAAAAGATGCCAAGCTCCGATTGAAGGACAGTGGGTAGACCAGGGCAGCTTGTTTTAACGTCTGCAGACTATCCTTCAATCAGAGTTGGGCATTCTGATGTCACAACCCCTGCAAAAGAGGCAGACGAACTTGTGCTCTGCATTGATTGTAGCTCGAATGAATAAAGCATCTATAAAGGTGACAACTAAACAACGGAGTTCAAATAAAAATAAACCTAGAGCAGTTCATATAAATTTTTACCTTCGCTAAATCACGAACTTGAAAAAAGATATTGCAAGAATGCTGCAGTCTATCATAAGCAATAGCCTCAGTATAATTCAGAAATTTTTACTACAACTAAGAGCTGTTATAATAATATTCAAAAAGTTCCTTTTTTTAAAATATATGTGACGTTTGCGTGTTTAATGTCCCGCTCTGGGGGAATGCTTTCCCTTCAGCCCTCGTATGCACTGCGGTGAAGCGAGATAGGCAAAATTGCGATGCTTACTTTGCGTTTATCGCTTCACTGCAGTACACAAGAGCGCGGTGAAAAGCGCACTCAACAAAGATAACTGACATGCCAGAGCAGACAAGGAACACGAGATATTACGAAAATTCCGAGTACTGTCAGGGTTTAACATTGATAGAGAGATCAAATAGTATAGTATGTCATTTGCAGCTAAAATCTAAAGTTTTGAAAATTCGCACAAGCCTACCATAACGATCCACACGTGTAGCGGGGTCTGAGCCAATATATTTCAGTATTTAATGGAGTGAAATCAAGTTTTGGCGCAATGTTGTTGCAAGTTCCTCACATTTGGGCTAAATGTAGCAGGATGTTGCAGGGCAAGTTCTTCGGCGCAGTTTGGTGCAAATGGCACAGCAATCACATCACTGCATGCTTTGCAGCTTTCCTTAAAGCATCTAAATTTTGCCCCCTTTTTTCGTGGTAGAGCGTACAAGTTGCAACGTTATGTTGTTTGTCCTTTTAGTTTAGTCGCAAGTCTTTGCCGCAAGCACCTACCAGCTCGCCTACTGTCTTATGATAATCAAATTGTCAGTGTCGAATGACCTTTTGCAAAAGTAATTGCAGTACTGCAGTTTGCGAAAGGTCGAGGTAAAAAATAAATTGCTTACAAATGCATTGCAATACTCTGGAAATGCCTTTTTAAAACTCTATTACAACTATACTTTTTTTAAAAAGGGGGAGGATGCATATTAGTTGTACTGCCGTGCTCTTCTTGTAAGAGCACAAATACCTTAAAAAATACGATGGGACAAAGAGATGAGAACAATGTGGCAAATACGGTGCAATTAGAATAAAATTAATTTACTTCGCAGACTTTTTTGGTGGAATATATAACGGACCGTGCGCATTTCCTTTTCTCTCGTAGGTACGAGAGCAAGGGCAAGCTGTGGGCCAAGAGTCAGACACCCGGCCTCTCTTACCCCGTGGGGCTGTCCCAGGCCGAGATTGAGGAGCTGAAGGCTCGCGAGGCGGCGCGCAACGACCCAGACGCCGCTGCCAAAAAGAAAAAGAAGAAGAAGAAGAAAAAAGCGGGCACCGAGGGCGAGGGCGACGGAGCCAACAACGCGAGTCTAGACCGGCTCGCATCCTCACTCGAATCCAAGGTGAAGCTGGAGGAAACGCAGAAAAGCGCTGCCACCGCGCCGGCGGCGGCCGTGACGGACCCAGCCAAGAGGCTGCGGAACCTGCGCAAGAAACTGCGGGACATAGACGCGCTCAAGCTGAAGATCGAGTCGGGAGAGCTGGCCAATCCGGAGAAGGAACAGCTAGAGAAGCTGGCGAGACGCGGCGAGGTCGAAGCCCAGATCGAAGAGCTCGAACTCGAGCTGGACGAAGAGGAGTGACGGCGGAAAGTGCGTCGGCGGACGAAACAGACTATAGAGGAGGGGACGATCAGCCGTGCATCACTCGCGTCATATGTTGGGGCAAGGCGAATATGGAAGTAGGGGGTGGGAGGGGTTAGTCAACGTGTCTGGCAGTTCATAAACATTGCCCCGACCTCTTTTTTATTTGCCGTTTCACATTACAGTAAGCCTCATTTTCATTACAGTGCTTTATGTTGAACTCAACAAATGGCCGGCATCGCTGCAGTTACGTCACATGACACGGTTAGCCCGAATGCGACACCGTCGACGTGTTCACTTGTTTGCTCGTACAGCTCGGCCTTGAACACCAAACTTTACCGCCCCAGTCGGTTCGGTTCATTCGCATACACCACCACGCTAACGAACCGGATGGCAGGCGAGAGAGAGCCGAGCAACCGACAATTGTGCGTTCGTGCCATCCGTGTCGTGCCTTGTACGTGCGTCCGAAATCCACGGGTTAAGAAAGCGTAAAAAATGAAAAAGGTGGCTCTTTTTTTTAATGCAGATCGAGAATGTGATAATTGTAGTGCCTGCAATGCGTCTCCGACTAAGTGCGTTTAGTACCCCATCTCGCCCGTACATCAAAAGTGGTTCCGATGTGGCAACAAACGGAATGTCACGCTGTTGGCCCTAGAAATGCTTGCGAAAAGCACGAGTGAACGCAAGTGTCGCCGTCGTCGTGGCGTCCCATCTCCTGGCTGCCAAGCTGCCGAGCAACGTGCTGCAGAACGGGCACCTGCCACATTCACCAACCCGCTGCGACACTACCAGGATCACGGCTGGTGACAACGTGACACATCTACAATGTCATCCGGCGGAAATCGAGGGACTGCGTTTTAGGTCATGGTGAACAGACCGGTCGGAGACGCTTTCCAAGCACCATAGTGATGGTATAGATTAATCTTTTCGAAGACTTTGCTACAATGTTTTTTGGGCATTGCGGCAGTAGCTACTCGTCGGTTCTGCGTTTGCCCGTTTGAAGGAAGAACAAGGTGTGTAGGACACAAAAGGAGCATGGGAAACGCATTACCAGTAAACAGTGGAAATGGTGGCGATTACGGTATTTATTGTGCAGGCGGCCAGTTTCGTATAAGTTTAATTCCAACTGTCACAATCGGAATGTGCCGGTTTGTTCCGCTTTCAGTTTATAAGTTCATCGGTGTCATCGGTGCTGTGAAGTGTATTTATCTGTACGTTGTGTCAAATGATTTACTTAAGCGTGCGCAAAAACTGATCTCCGATTGGCTGCCGTGCTTGTTTGTGCACCAAACAGCAGCTGAAATTGGGTCTACCGAGAATATTAATTGGAAGGCCGCTTCTTCGTTAGAATGTACAAATCCCATTTTTGTGTGTGTGAAGGTAACTGTGATTTTAGAACTGTTTTGTTATTGTGACAATAATCCGCGACATTGTGTCCAGTGGCATTGCCCGAATGTAGGGGTGCACTAAGTGATAGGAACTTTTAAAATGCATGCTGCATGAAGATTGGAACGTTTTCTTTGAATGACTGCAATCACACTAACTGTATTAGAGCCTAGCATTTTCTTTTTAGTTTTTGATGACACAAAGCAAGCACTAGCATGCCTGCAGCATCAAGGCAGTGCATTTCACTCTTTCACGAGGCAAATTTGGCTCGGTACCAGGGAACAATTTCAGCGAGCACGTAGAAGGACGCTTTCTTATACGACTTTCACAGTCTCCGGCGTCGCATAGTTACAATGCAAAACTACTAGAGAAAACAGAAACCAGAACTATGGCTATCACAGTGCATTCTGTGTTCAGTCACTCCCAGTTTCCATTGCTGCAAAGCTGACTCACCTGCTAGTGCTTTGATTCAGAGCCGTATATCGGGAGAGTTTGGCCAGTCTGATCTCGCCGCCATAATGCCCCCTTCCCGAGTGAGCCAATCGGCCTGCGGCCCAGAGCGAGAGGCGTGAGCGCATGCGCGTTAACTCCCGGCTGCTCTCACCCAAGCGGGGAGGGCCGCCATTTTCATTCATTCGCCCAGTGGAATGCGTAGGATCGGCACCCAAATTTAGGTTCTTTCCTTTTATTTGGCAGGCTCTGGCAAGAAAATGATGTAGTGTTATTCCTCGGTGACTTGAAAAGCTAATGAGTGAAGTTTCGGCAAGTTTCAGCGCAAACTTTTATTCAGCGAAAAAGAAATAAGATTGTAGCAGACGACGCATAGCCTCAACAGTGCTCGGTGCTGACAGCCCGTGGCATTAAAACGGCGGTCGTCTCGTCTTAGCTTCCTCCTTCCTCTCGCTTCTTCGGCACTCCTCCCTTTCCTTCACTTTTCTCCTCTCCAGCGCCTTCGTCGCCACACTCTCCCAATATACGACTCTACTTGGATTTAAAGGGATATGTTTTAGTACACCTCCAGATTGCTTTCCTTGTATCACGGAGACCTTACACCGTTTCCACAAGTAAACAATTTGTTGAATGTTTTCTTTTGTACACTCGAGATGAAAGCCACACCAAAGCAAGGATGCATACACATATCGCTGCACGTCTTTGACTTGGTAATAATTTCGCGATCTGTTTCTGTGCGAATGACCTCATGAAGATTAACTTTTTTCTGAAGCATTTGCTTAAAAACGTGGGTACAAGAAATGGATAGTCTACAAGATCTGACAGCTACTGTCAGCTTCTTTTCTGCCTCGAAGTTATAAAGCCAATTTGGCACGAGCCATCTGCGGGTCTTTCTGCCAGTCTCCTCTTCGCGTTCCACCGTAGAATTTGAATGGAGGAAAGTCCTTCGGCATTAGACCTTGAAATTTGCATGCCTAGTGTCCATAGGGTTTTCTCGAAAAACGAGCGCTACACTTGCGACTATTGCGCCTGAGCCTTTTTTGTGCTACAAAAGAAAGCTACCTACGTCAAAGTGCTTCGAGCACGAAGTGCTGGAAGTACTTCAAGCGCTTCATTGTGAAGTGAGATCTGTCACTTGAAACAATGACACTTTTAACAAAAATAAAGGAGATTGAAAACTGACAGCTGGACCGTTTTCTTTTCCATAGTTACTTTTAGAAAAGGACATGGGTGTTTATTGAGTACACAGTATAACACTGTTTAATAGAGCCAATAAATAAGCGGTTAGGCTTGCAGCAACGAACCATGCACCATGACATTGAAAGTTTTCTCTTTTCCCACCGCCAGGGATGGCACATAGTACAAAAATGTGCCTATGTCGTGGTCGTGCCATGTGTCAGCAATGGCACATAGCACATCTGCACATTTTTAAGCTTTCCCTGTACAAGGCGTCGATGAGCCTAAAAGCTTACCACTTCAGTTGCTGCCTCAAGTGAGCACTCTTTCACATTGGTACCTAGTTTTGATGACAGATTTTCACTTGTAACAGAAAGAAAGGAATCGCTTTGTGCCAAGTGAGTTGCACTTCATACTAAATACTCATGCCGTGCATATTTATTAACCTTCCAAGTGCCATGCCCGGACACATTCCCATACAGTTGCAGCTTCGGTTTGCTCTCTGCCCATCCTAACTGGGCTGTTCCCTTTCGAAACATGTGGCATGTAATGGCAAGCGATGAAAACAATGTTTTATAATGTAGTGTAACTTTTTGATGCCGTGTAATATCTTTTTTTGTTGTTTAGGCAACTTGTTTTTGCAAGCTCCTTCGTTTTTACGGAACAGCTCATCTATGTCGTCCAACCTCTCGCTTTGTGGCGAACGCCAAGATCTAAATATTACTAATGAACTCAGTGTTTGACAACTGCGAAAACAGGGTTACACTTTTGAATAAACAGACACAGTAAGTCACTCAAAAGAGTGACCTCGGAGTGAAATGTCTGGTTACTTTTGCATTGTAACTTGGGTCAAAAAGTACAATACGAGAAATATATCAGCTTGGAGGCATGCAGACATCAATTACCTTTTTGTCTATAAAATCACATCGTTTGTAAAAAAAAACATTCTTCACGGAGCATGCTATCGTGTTACTGAGACCACGATCTGCATCCGGCATGTGGGGGAAAAAAACACCCCCCCCCCCAAAAAAAAAACGCATCTCCACGTGGTGAATGATGTTGATTAGGGCGAAGCTCTGGTGGTGCTTGTTTGCGTAGACGCTGAGCCGCAACATGCCGAGCCTTTCGTTCGTTTTCATCCATGTCGCGCTGCGGTCAAATGCGTATATAACCACGTTCCATACCACACATCCTCTTTCTGACATGGATGAAAACGAACGAAAGGCTCGGCATGCTGCGGCTCAGCGTCTACGCAGACAAGCACCACCAGAGCTTCGCCCCAATCAACACCATTCACCACGTGGAGATGCGGTTTTTTTTTTTCCCTACACGAGCACGAAAGCACGTGCTCACGAGCACCCGACGGACATACGGACATGCCTACGTTATTTTTATTTGTACCATACCTGCTATAATCCCTCAATGGGGATTGGCAGTATTTTGAAAATAAATAAATAAATAAATAAAATGCCTAGCCCCTAAGGAGCTTTGCCCCTAAAAAACCTGTCACTCAAAGGGTTAATAAAATCGTAAGCCTCCATGGAGCTTAGCACGAAGAGCCAAGACTAGCCACACTTTAGCTGTGTCCAATGCCTTAACTTTAGTGGCATTTGCAAAAGTGTAAAGGCCCTTCACACACTTGGTAACTGAGTACGACAGAGAGAGACAAAATCTATTGAAACCTCTTAAAATTTCTTAGGACGAGAGAACACATTGGCACGCTGGCACCATTCATGTGGTAGCCCTGGAACTGCATTTCACAAGAGCAAAGGTTTAACGGGATTTCCGAGGTCAAATGTGCATAATACCTATGAGAAAGGCTCGTTTATAACGTAGACAAAAGTTTTTTGAGCCAAAAAAGAAAGAAGGATGCCCAAGAGAAATAGAAAATATCCCATACTGCCAAGTTTACACTGCTACCCAATGGATGGCACCAGTGTGTCCTCTCGTCGTAAGAGACATTAAGAGGTTCCAAGGCACTCGGTTCTAAGAGGTTGCAAGTGTGTGATTGGGCCTTAAGGCTTGGAATCTAGCAAGTCGCATAATTTCAATCTGACCACCAGCCAAACCACCCTAGCCCTAGTCAGACCTCAACAGAAACAGCCAAATATGTTTTAAATTGGAGCAAGTGCCGAGTTATATTAGTATAACAAGCTCGGCACTCGCAGACATCTAAAACGTTTTGTTGGTGCCCTTTTCCTGTGTTCCTGTATGCATCAGTGCTTTGCATAAATTCAACAGTTCAGAGGCTCAAGTAATGTTTGTTTGCCACATTTGAGAAAGATACAGAATGCAAGCTAACTTTCAAAGAGTAGTATCAACACAGTTTTTACTCTGCTAGATTTTTGTCACACTGCAAAGTGACATCGACTCGTCACAAGCTGTCTCATTTGTTTAAATCTTGCAGGAATTGCGCTCGGATGCCAGAGTGCCCCAGAGGCCCACTGGATACCTTTCTTTTTTTTTCCTTACAATATTATCTTGTTTCAACATTTTGTAACGGACTCAGTTCCTTAAAGGGCGACTCCGGTAATATTTTTTTAGTTTGGGATTACAACTGTTTTCACTGCTGAAGCAGTGTCCCTGAATTACAATGTATAACTTTTTTTTTTTTTTTTGATACTGTGCATAGTTTTTATAAATATCACGGCTTGAAAGTTTGGTTTCAGGCGTCTACGGCAAAACCGAAATTATCTGCTAGAGGGATGGGAACACTGATCATCAGCCGTGCAGCCGCGACGTGATGTCTACTTGGTGCTGCGGTACACGGTACAACCAATCAACCGCAGCCCCACTGCGACGTGACGTCACAGGGGTGCTACGCCAGTGTTGCTTGATTAAAAGCTAACCCGCTTGTTGCCCACTAAAGAGCAGCTGGTTGTATCTTTAAAATCAGTTTTAATGGAGTAAGCGGCTTCACTTTGACAATAATATTTCGGCTGGGATCATATTTCGTGCCAATAAAGCGATACCAGTCATTTATTTTGGTTTCGTTTTCGATCAAAGTCTTTTATTCAAGTAAAAATATCTTCTAAAGCATAGTTTTAATACAGGAAAGATGACCGGGGGAGTGCCAAGGGAATGTCTACCCTCTTGGTTCAGCATTTTGAACTTTTGAATGAGGAACAACCTAGCTTCCAGAGGCAATTTCTGCACTTTATTATAACATTCATTTAATTAAGTTCCATAAAAATTGTTTTGGATCTTGGAAGGAACAACAGATACCAATGTCTGGGTATGCTACTCGAAAACTTCCATGGCGATGCAATCAAAGGTACAGCAGCGTGTGCATGCGCACATCTTGAGCACCGAAAAAACACCGGCAGGTGCCCTCCTCTATTGGGGAGCACCCCAGAAAGTCGTCCTTATAAAATGGTAATTTATAAGGCAACAATCACATGTAAATTCCACACATTTCATTACTTCAGAAGCATGCACCCCTTTTATTGGAAGCCTTTTGATGGCAAACTCCGATACAGAAGGCTTGCAAGATTATCACTAAGTGCCCCCTTTATTCAACAGGGTATTGCATGAGGATGGCTAGTTGGGCTAGTTGGTTTTGCATCATGGTGTAATACGCCAAAACAACAGGGACAGACACAACGAAGGTAGAACTAGACAGGACGCGGCGTAACTTTCAACTGAATTGTTTATTTAGAAGACAGAATTTAGGAAAAATATAATATAAAAGCAGGCACACGTGGCAGAACAACAGATAAGGTCCAAAAACACACCCCCCTCAAATGCCAGTGTCATTGGTTCTTCAAATAGTAGAATTCTTTATCAGTCAATGACAAAGAGGGAGCGCTTATGCAAGTATTGTCGTGGTGGGACCTAATCCGGAAAGCTTCATGAATTTCTCTTGCCGTTTTTGTTTTATAATGGCCCATGACACAGGTGTCACCAAAGATGGGGCTGCACTTTTCAGAGTTGGGCCCGCAATCGCAACGGTCACAATGAACCGCTAAGTGGCCAGACGGGGACTGTCTGATCGCCAACGCATGCTCTCTGACCCTATCATTAATGCATCTCCCCGTCTGGCCCACGTACACCTTACCACATGACAAGGGGATTTTATACGTGACACTGGTAGCGCACTCGCGGAACTTGGTGACATGTCGTTTTTTGCATGACTCTCGTGTCACATCCGATTCGTCTCCTAATCGGCTTATCCTCTTACAGAGCGAAGAAAGTTTGTTCGGTGCTGAAAAAACGACTGGTACGTCAAAGCGATGGGCCACCTTCTTCAGATTGTGGGACATCTTATGTATGTACGGTAGGACAACAGGCCTACCTACTCTCTTAGGAGCCCTTTCGCACACTGCGCTGTTGTCTTTTCTCATCTTTTTTGCTAAGGTCTCTGAAACATCTCGAAGAACATGACGGGGGTACCCTGCCGCTTCAAGTCTGCTGAGTTGAGAATGAAAACTGTTGTTCATCCTGTGGGGGCATGATTTCTATAGCGCAGCCCTTAGGCAAGATGAAGCAATGCCCCTCTTCACTAACTTGGAATGCGCCGAGCTGAATGGAAGCATTCCTTTCTTGGAACGGGGCTCATACGCCCAGCAGGTGTGCTCCGCTCCGAAATATATCCCAAGATCCAAAAACTGCAGCCGACCACAGACCGACGTCTCGTGGGTGAATTTTAAGCCGAAAGCGCAGCTTGCGAACAATTTTAAGAAACCGGTGATTGCTTGATCATCCGCAATTACAGGGCGGGAAACACACACCAAATAATCGTCTACGTAACGAAAAAATTTTACATGTTCCTTTTGCTGAATTTTTTCAGAGATACGCTTGTCGCAATTTGCAAGAAAAATGTCACACAGTACCGGTGCTACAGCGGAACCGATGCAGATACCACGTTTCTGCACAAACAGCTCTCCCTCGAAGGAAGCAGTGTGCGAAAGGGCTCCTAAGAGAGTAGGTAGGCCTGTTGTCCTACCGTACATACATAAGATGTCCCACAATCTGAAGAAGGTGGCCCATCGCTTTGACGTACCAGTCGTTTTTTCAGCACCGAACAAACTTTCTTCGCTCTGTAAGAGGATAAGCCGATTAGGAGACGAATCGGATGTGACACGAGAGTCATGCAAAAAACGACATGTCACCAAGTTCCGCGAGTGCGCTACCAGTGTCACATATAAAATCCCCTTGTCATGTGGTAAGGTGTACGTGGGCCAGACGGGGAGATGCATTAATGATAGGGTCAGAGAGCATGCGTTGGCGATCAGACAGTCCCCGTCTGGCCACTTAGCGGTTCATTGTGACCGTTGCGATTGCGGGCCCAACTCTGAAAAGTGCAGCCCCATCTTTGGTGACACCTGTGTCATGGGCCATTATAAAACAAAAACGGCAAGAGAAATTCATGAAGCTTTCCGGATTAGGTCCCACCACGACAATACTTGCATAAGCGCTCCCTCTTTGTCATTGACTGATAAAGAATTCTACTATTTGAAGAACCAATGACACTGGCATTTGAGGGGGGTGTGTTTTTGGACCTTATCTGTTGTTCTGCCACGTGTGCCTGCTTTTATATTATATTTTTCCTAAATTCTGTCTTCTAAATAAACAATTCAGTTGAAAGTTACGCCGCGTCCTGTCTAGTTCTACCTTCGTTTTGTCTGTCCCTGTTGTTTTGGCGTATTACACCATGAGGGTATTGCAGTGTTTGTAGCAAACAATCAGCAGAATGTTTTCTACTAAGCATCTGCTATTTGGCTCATCCCAGAATTGCAAGACACTTGCAGAGTATGCAGACTTCCAAGCTTCTATATTAGCGTTCACATCGAAATGAATTGGCCACATGCTGCCACTTCTCGGCACAAATATGCATGCTGCTCAACATGTCCTGAATAATCAGAAAGCTGCTTGTCAGTGAATGACGGCCAAGAGCACCATGTTTGCAACTGAAAGCGGATTATATTCCAAGCACAGTACAATAATTTATCATTCTGTAGATTTCCACTTTTTCAAGGCCTTAATTCTTTGTCTAATTTAATAAGCTAAAAAATGCTTTTAGTTTTTTGTTTTGTTTCTTGGAGTTGAATTCGAAAGCTCATTCGGGTGCTAGGATTTTAAGAGCTCAGAAAAACTTATCATGTCTGACTGTCATGCATCAGGCTTCA
Organism: Ixodes scapularis; assembly: GCF_016920785.2. NCBI lineage: Eukaryota > Metazoa > Arthropoda > Arachnida > Ixodida > Ixodidae > Ixodes > Ixodes scapularis. The sequence continues at coordinate 47,319,283 of NW_024609880.1, read as the reverse complement.
GGTGATTGTGGTTTTGTTACTCCATAGTAATAAATTTGTGAAAGCCCAATGTAAAAAAAAAAAGAGTAAATGAATATGTACGAAACAAAGGGAAAGTACAACTTAGAAATGCAAAATGGTCTCTGCAATAACCTGAATGCTGCAGTAGTTCAATACTATAATTGCCCTGTTTACACATGGGTTGCTTCCAAATAATCACAAAAACTGGCATATGTGCATAAAAGTTAATGGAAGATTTTAAAAAAAGCAGTACTACTTTGATTAATCACTTTTGCAGACCAATCTAGAAGTACTGATTGAAACCAAATCATGCATGTGAGCAGGACAGGATTGACCTTGGAGAGCAATTTGTCTCAGCAAAGCAATCTGCATCTGTGCTCGTTGACGAAAGTGCAGTGTGTCAACTCTAAATGTAATAAAAACATGACAAAGGAAAGCAAGTATTTAAAAATACTACAAATGAGTAAGAATAATCTGCGTCAGTGGTTGACCCCTTAGTTTTAGACAAACCACTTCGTGCAACCTAAGAAAAATACTACAGTAACATTTTCACCATGAGTTTGACTCATTCACCCAAAAACTCAAAAAGCAGGGGACTTCCCATATAAATTATTATATCAGTATCATTATTAGGACATCAAAACCTGAGAGGAAAGCAACACTCTTAGTGCCATAAAAAAGCTTGGTTCATTCCTGCACATAGGCACTTTGGAGTTTCTCCAAAAGTTGCAACCACCAGCATGTCGTTTTCACAGCAACTGTTATTGAACAAGCGAACGCAGGCCCATTGGTTTAATCTTCGAGACTTTTCAGCTTGAATTCAGAGCTTTCGCAAGCTGCTGATTGGAACATGTACAAATGTGGCTTTTTACAGCACCAAGGGGGTCAAATAGCTGTGAAAAGGCACAGGCTTGCTTTGGAGTCCCCTCCATATTTGTTTTCTTATAAAAAGTTCCATTTTCATCACCTTCACAAAATAATGAGTGCGTAAAAAAGCATAGCTTGCTTTGAGCAATACACCTTACTACTTAGATATGACACCATCTATCCAAAATTTTTAGTCATGTAAGATGCTTGTGATGGCTCTTAAGATTAACAGGAAGATAGTATGAAAAAAAAAGAAATGGTGGCCAATGCTTAAAATTCTTTTTTTGGCCACCACTGATGTTGCATGCCAAAGAAGCTATGACAACTCACAGACATACTGCCACTTTTGACGATCATATCATAAGACAATCTAAAGTTCTTTGATAGATGACACCCAGAAATTCGCCACATCCTAACAAGAGTTCACTCTTCTAAGTGCAGGTGTTCACTTGTGAGTGTGACAGCCAACTCCAAGGCAAACTGCTGGCCATCCAATGGCTGCCTAAAGAGCTGTGCATGCTGCCAGGCGTTGGAACCTCGTCCGCCGCTAACCCGTGCCTTGAGGCAGAGTGCCTGGGCCCCTTTCAGGCATGTCACGGTATGCGTCTTCTTTCCTGGAAAAGAGAAGGCAATGAGCATGATCTAAACAGGCATATATTAAATTATCCTCATCATCAGCCAAGTTATGGTTTCACCAAAGTGTATAAACCCTTTACTTGATTAAACTGAATTGACCCTTCGTAACACATTGACTGGGGAGCACACCTTTAGAACACATCAATGTTCGCAGCAGCTTGGAAGGCGCGCATCCACAGACGCGTCGCTCTTCAGTTGGTCTTTGGGAGCGCGTCTTCAAACGCATACTCTTTTTATCACACGGGCAAAAGCGTACGATACCAAAAAACATTGGCAAAATGGGGACCAAAAAAAATCCCCGTTTTGCCAATATTTTCTGATCATGGAAGTCCCCAGTTAAAGGGCAACTCCACTTCATTTTGTTCTTAAAATACAATGCAGACCTCTTCCGTATCACCTAGCAAAGCCACACGTCAAATATTATGACCTAGTTCTTTTCTTTCTAAATGTTTCTTAAACAATCCGGCAAGCTTTGGAATGCGCCAAGTTGCCAAAGTTGGCTGACGCTATCGGACGAATTGAGGCGCAACCTACAGCGCGGTCAAGGCTAATGCGTTGGCGTAGTCAACATTGAGCTAAGCGTCATCACCATTTCCCCTTTTTGTTTGTTTTTATTTTTCCGGGCAAGCGCGACGGGTGACGTCAGCAACGCTTCCTCTTGGCGCTCAGCGTAATGTGCCTGCTCAGCGTGCTTCTTGGGAGCCGTCCGGCAGTTACCGCCGTTTTCTGCATCAGAACTGCCATCGTCGCCTCACCGTTTGTGATTATATTGTCTCTCGGAGTTTTGTTCACCTTATGCGAGCAAACTGATGCGGCAGTTGTGCAGACGTCGTCGAATGTCGTAGACACCAAAACTTGGTGAAGAGTGTGGTGCAGAAGACACTTGCGCCTGGCACGTGCCCGCCCCAATCCCGCCCGTCATTGCACAGAGGATCACGTGACATCTCGTATAACATGACGGCCATGTTCTTGGCGGCCCGAGGCCAATCTTTCCAAACGGAGCCCGAGTTTCAATTTTGATTTCTGCTCATGTTTAAAGTAAGATTTAACAATATATACATCCCATTTTTCGCAAAGAAAATGATGCAGTGCCATTTATTAGTGGTTTCTAATGTGAAATCATTCATTATCCCTAAATTTCAGTCTCAAAAGCTCTAATATTTTTAAGATCACCCAAATCAAGCACCCTTGACTTCGTGAATCTTAGGGGACGATAAGGACCAAGTTAGAATAAATTTCCTCTTTTGGCATTATGCTTTCAAAGACGTTCACCTTGCCCGGTGTACAGAGGCTGTGTAATGCTGCCATCAGCCACATTTCTAGATCTATCAGTTGAAAAGCTCCACAGAAGAGTGACATTCGAAAACGGTTCTTCTCTGCTGCCTGCACGCGATACGGTATGGCCTTATAGCGCCCTTAGCGACAATGCCTCCACGGGCAAAGGAGGAGTTTACGCATGGCTTTTTTTGCACAAACTTTACATTAACCATAAAAACCACAATAAAATTACTTTCCGCCACAGGTAATGTGAAGCCAACTTTCCACCATTTCTGCCACTTCTGTCCGTAGGGCGGGCTGATAGCTTAGTGAGCACCACCGAGTAGATGGCCACGAAACGACATCAGGCATTCTAGGAAGCTTGTAAACTAACTCTGATCTAGTAATGTTGGCCATTAGAGCATCAGGTTTGGCTCTGGACAGGGTGGATAGATTGACTCTTGAAAAAGGTCAATTGGGAAAAAGCACCATTGGTCTGTTGACAAACACAAAAAATAAAAAAAATTAAAAATGAAAGATTTTGTCCATGTGACGCTCTCCGTGTGCCGCAGGGTCAACAAAGGATGTGACCAGCAAGATATCTGACACAGCCCATAGAACACATTATGCACCATGCGAAACAAGGGTCGTGTATCATATTCCCCTCTCTTGCAGAAGGGGCTACATCAGCCAAACTGGCTGATGTATAAACGAAAGAGCAAGAGAGCATGCAGTGTCTGTAAAGAGTACGTCAGCAAGACATCAGTCAGCTCAATGCCGGACCTATGGATTTGATGCAGAGCTCACCAGCATAACCGTCCTTCATAGGAACAAGAACTCCTTCGCACATGAAGTACTGGAGGCCTTGGCCAGTGAAGAAACAGAAGATTGCGTGAGCACCTCGTCGATTACGGCTCACAAAAAAGACCGACAATATCTGCGGTTTGCCATACCCCTTTGAGTGGTAGGCCAAAGATTTTTGGATTGTGTTTAATGTGCCGTCGGAGGAAGAAGAAAATGCCTAGGCTGGGAAGAGGATCAAGTAAAAGTCAGTTGTTAGTCAGCAGTGTGTTTGTCCAGTCCTTTTCTCTGTGTTGTATTTCAGTGTTCAGCTGACCCGATTGCCAGCAGTATGTACCAACTAGCTCAACTAAAATCCATACTAAGGATATCACATCCACGTCCTGTTCTGCACCCTTCATCTCCTGTGGGAATTACATACCGACGGCTGCCAGCAAGGGCGGTTGCCGTGCTGGGTTTGCCAACAGTGATGATCCCGGTTTCCAACAGCGAGCTGAGTCATCGCCGGTGTGCCGAGCTCACACCGCTACCAGTCGCCGCAGGAGTTTGGGCCAGAGCTTCCGGCAGACGGCCGTTCACTCAGAGGAAGGAACGCCCGACTGGTCGTGGAGTCCTGGATTGGACTCCGAGCCAGGCACGTAGCCAGGATTTTGTTTCGGGGGGGAGGGGGGGGGGGGCTGCCCGTGACAAAATGCTTTATGAGGGGGAGGGGGGAGATGAGGTCCCAGCAAAATGGAAGATTTCGGGGAGGGGGGGCCGGGCCCTGGCTACGTGCCTGCTCCGAGCGATGGGTCGAGTTGAGGCGCAAGCTCGTCCGATCGGTGATGACTGAACGCTAGTGTTTCCCATGGCCCTTACGGTCGGCGTCCCTTCCTGCGAGTGGACGCCCGTCTGCTGAGATATATGACCAAAACTCCTGCGACGACGGGTAGCGGCATGAGCTCGGCCCACTGGTGATGACTCCGCTCGCGATCCCCTTTGGCTCTCAAGTCGGCGGGCGCTGTGGATCCAGTCCACAGCTTGCTTGACCGCGGTGTCTCGTTGGGGACTCCCGTTTCCCAATAAACACTGTTGGATACCAGGATCATCATTGTTGGTATGGCGTTGGCAAACTCAGCGTGGGGACCGTCCTTGCTGGTAGCCGTTGGCTGCGTGGTGGGACGGGCATTGGGTTCCCTTTGAGCACTGGTTCCCGGAAGCAAAGGTATGTAACTCCCCTACACTCCTCAATGTGTTTTATACAAATACCTGTGAGGGTAACTGAAACTTAGATGCAAACAAACAAATGTGACTTGAAGTCTGCTGTTTTCTTGTACCCCAGAAATTTGTACTGCAAGATCAAACCGTGAGATATGCAAAGAGCAAGTTCGTCTGCTTCTTTTGCAAGGTTTGTGGTGACTTCAGAACACCGAGCTCTGACTGGGTTAGATTGAATGATAGTGGGCAGACCTCAAAGTAGGCTGCCTGAGGTCGACCCACTATCCTTCAATCTGATTCAAGTAGAGCTCGGCATTCTGATGTCACCGCAGCCCTTGCAAAGGAAGCAGGGGACCTTGCGCTCCGCATAGTAACTGACAAAACGAGAACAGCAGGGCGTCTCTTTCAAATGCCCGGCTTCCAGCACACGCTTGTCGCCTCCCATTGTGCTTTGGCTGTGCATGCGCACTCAACAATCGTGCAAAATGCCAAAGCATTATCGAATGTAGGAAGCTTGCACTGGATGCGGCACAACAGTGGCCGTAGCCTATGCAGCGGGACCGAGTCATTGCCGCCTGCTGCGATTAATCAGCGGTGCGGAGCTGGCCAATCGCAGCAGGCGGCAATGTCCTGGTCTGTTCGTCCCGCCGTGTAGATTAGTGCCCCGAAGGAACTCCCTGCTGTTCTCATCCCGTCAGTCACTGTAGACCGTTTTTTTAAAAAAAGCGCCGGAAAGATGCATTTTTGGCAGTTTAGCTCCCCGCAAACTTCCAGCCAAATCAGAGGGAGAACAATCTCCACCATAGCACCGCTTCTTTAACATTCATGGAATACTTTACGCCCGGTTCTCCGAGTGGTTAAAGGACCGGTTGGCGGGACATTTGTCACGAGATTTTTTTACTACACCTGTAAGAGGACCGATCTCCTCTTACATGTTGAATAGCACAACACGAGGACCTCGCTAAATTCCCAACTTCATGATTTCCACAGAGCTTCGTCGTCCCAGGAACTTTCCCATCAACAGGCTTGGAAGGCCTGCTGAAACGGAGCTTCTGGGAGTCTCTTGGGAGCCAAGAGATGACTTGCGTTTGCAAGCAGAAAAAAGGGTTTGTAGCTCCGGCTGCAGAACCCAAGTTTAGTCTCCACCCCTGCCCGGTTCAATCCGGATGAGGATTGTATCAGCGTGCGGTCGCGTATCACTATTGCGTAAGCACGTTAAAGACACCAGGCGAGCAGTCATACTGCGCTGCCTCAATTTCTCATCTACGACGTAAACCAGCATCACCGCACCTCGAAGGCAGACGCGCAACCTTATGCGGTATAAACACGAAGGTCAAATTTGGTTTGGATTTTGTAGACGGCAGGCAAAAAGAATTTATCAGGAAACATACCATCATCGAGGAGAATGGTTTTGCTCTCGCTCGCCAGGTGCCACTCCACCTTGCCGTCCTCGTAGGTTGTGCTCTCGCACTTCACCTCCAGCTTCTTGACGGCATTCCCGGGGGAGAAGTCCAGCTTCCAGGAGATGGAGCCTTCCGCGGCGTCTTCCCTCCTCGCCAGGTACGTCATCTTCCAGTCCTGCTCTTCCTGCCACAGAGATTCCAGAGAAGGATACAAGGATTATCACCTCTCTAGTCGGGAAGAAATCAATATTAGCAGGACATGTCCCAGTTTGCAAGACGCGCTAGGTTGTCTGCTTTTGTCTGGAAGATTGTTGTACTTCAGGAAATATTGCATCTCTAGAAAACTGAAATCTTGCAGAGCTTGAAAAATGTAAGATTACTGGAACTTCGATATAGGGAAAATTGCAAGGTTTTACATCTCTAAAAAATTGTGGAACTGTACATTTCTCAAAAATTGTAAAAACTGACAGCTCTTGTAAAATGCAAAATTGTGTATTTCTGGAGAAAAGCAAAGTTTCAGGAAAATTGTAATATCTTACACATCTGGAAAAATGTTAAATTTCTGGGAATTTTACATCACTTTACATTTGAGGTGACCTTGCAGTTCTGCTTTACCTTTCTGAGATACCAGAAAATGACACAAGGATGATTACTTGTTTAAATGGGAGGAAATTAACATTAGCAGGACACGTCTAAGTTCAGATGCACTAGGTTATCCACGTTCCAAGTAGGGACGTAAAATTCTTGGGAGATTTTAAATGTCCAGAAAAAAAGATCAGCTTCTTTCTGGAAGCCTTTTTTTTTTTTTTTTCTTGGTTGTGCTTTTTGGTGCACGCTTGCTTAGGGACAACAGATGCCTCAGTAAGGTCTGTGGCAATAGGAAAGCCCTGCAATAGTTTGTCTTCAGAAAACTAAACCAAGACCAAAACTGCAAAACAGCAGAGAAAAAATATGCCTGAAAATTTTGAAAGCTTCGTTTTAAATTACTAAAAAAAAAATGTTGCCTTCTTGTAAACTTGTTTTTTAGGCATTACATCTCTATTTTAAGGTGCCCCTGCTAAGTACACAGCGAGTAACATTGTTTTTTTTATCCCAAAATAATATTGCGATTAGTAGATGCTACCAACGGTGTTCATTGCTCTTTTTTATATAATCAACAATGCTACAAGTGTCTTTATAATGTGGCATGGTCTGTTGATTGCCATGCTTTCTCCTAGGCCTTAAATTTTTAAGCCCAACCAACAAAACCATTTTCTCAGGGTAGAAAATACTCTTCCCCATTTCCCCCCTCCCACTGCCCTCTTGACAGTGGGGACACTCCTTTTGTTGCTGCATCTTGGGGTTGGATAAGCAGTGAATCATCCAGCCCCAAGATGCAGTGACAAAAAGAGTCCCACCCAAATAGCAGTGGAAGAGGGGAAATGGAAAGGGTGGGGAAGATTTTCCCACCCTGCGGAAAAGTAGGTCCCTATATTTCGTAGATCAGCTTTAAGTCAATACTTGCTATTTTGCTGCCTCAGAGTCAGCTTGAATAAGCAGTTTTCAGATGACCCCTTATATGATTATTATGTGCGGTTAACTTTTCCTTGTTCATAGCAAGTGCCATGTTGCTATAGTGCCATGTTCATAGCGAGACAGTAATAGTGCAAAAAAGCAATCAGCATATTTCCTCTGTTTTGCTTTTAGAATCCAAAGGCTGTCACCAAAACTACTTGTGTCATGGGAAGTGCTCATTAGAGACATAACCTCGGCAAAAAGAATTGGTGCTTGCCATGTCCTTTGAAATTAAAATGTTAAAAAATGCCAATGTAATGTTTGCACTAACAGTACCGAATAGTGCAACTGTCTTTCACCTACTTAACCCTTGTCCTGACAATCAGCAGGATGCCAACCCCTCAAAGCAGAAAAAATTTGCCAACCTTTCGAAACATCCTGAATGCGCTAAAGGCACCTTTTGCCCAGCCCGAAAAGTGCATCATTTGCACTCCGTCTTCAAGTATAAAGTACTCGTCCCTCGACGCAGAGTACCTGAACACCACGTTCCTGCACCTCGAGTTTGTAAGTCTGTAAACAAAGGGCTCAACACTGCTCGAGGAAGCTCCCATCTCCCCACGTTGCAGCCTCCACTGCAGCGAACCCGAAGTCCTCCCGTGATGTTCGCTGTCGGTGGCCTTTGCCGGGATCAGAAATTCCGACAGCTCCAGTATTCTCTTCAGCATCATTCTGTTCCTGAGTCCCTCCGGCAGGTGTGCCTGCAACTGTCTGGTGACCGTCAGCAGCACCCGAATGAGCTCTCCCTCGGCGTAGAGCGTCCTCCGACTCAGCGTCTCTGCAAACCTGGACGTGTACCTCCACGTGACGTCTTGCACCTCGTCCTTGGAGAAGGCGATGACGTACGAGAGCTTCTTGCCCCAGCCGGCTTCGTAGATGAGTGGCACGTCGCAAACCGCCTCGCAGGGGTCACAGTGGAGCCAGCGCTTCTGCGAGTATGAAAACACCTCGGTCCAGACGTGGTCGGTCCAGTCGAGCACGTAGCGCGCGTCAAAGTCCAGCGCTCGGCAGCAGAGGGTGAAGCAGTTGGCCCATTCGCCGCAGCGGCCTCGCCGGGTCTCCAGGAGCTTTCCAGGATGGTTGTACCTCGGAAATCTCTCTTGGTTTGGACAGCGCGAGCAGGCGTGCAGTTCCACGCGGGAAGCGTCACCTTGGCGTTCCTCTGGCGTCGGCTCCGCGCGGCCGGCCATCTTGGTAGGTGCGTGACAGTAGCTGCAGTCGAGTGTGTCTACCCAGTGGAAGAAGGACTTCTTGAACCAATGAAGCAGCTCGAGGAGGAGAAAGTCATGGAGGCTTGGGCCGGGGTGGCTCTCGTCACGGTTTGTGTTCTGATCGGAGTAGTCGGTCAATGCGAGCTGTGCTTTGAGGTAGAGTTCCGACACGGGTATGCAATCTAGCGCTTTGCGCTGTAGGTCTACCCTCTCGTAGATGAGCACGCGCGACGAGTTCGTTTTGATGTGGGAGTAGAGGTCCTGTGTTGAGGTTTCCATGACTGGCGCCTGTAACGATAGAAATTTGAGGCCCTTGAAGCCGGGGCCTACGATGTCAATAATCGCGTATACAAAACCTCTACACGTCTGTGATTTAACGAGACTTCTTGGGCGAATCGGTGCACGTTGCTCAAGAAATTTGTAAGCGCAAACAAAGACGAACACGAAAAAGGGGACCCAGACCAGCGTTCTTCGTGTCCGTTTTTGTTTGCGCTTACCAGTTTCCGGACATCTGCGATTGTAGGAATAGAAGATGATTAGTTAAGTCGAGAAAAGCTACACGTCAGCAGTATCACCGAACCCGCTCAAGAGATGAAAACACGAACTAACTGACGCCCACTTATTCAAACACAAATTGACCACTTACCGAGGTCAGGACAGTGTGAACGACTGCTCTGATGTATTGGACCTGCCCCCGTTGATGGTAAACAAGAAGGCAGAGCGCCGGTTTCGATATGTTATTTCTTTTAGAATCTTTTTAGCCTTGTGCAAATCTCCTACCTCTACACAACACACGAAGGCCCGCAGAAGCGACGGAAACAAGCTGATACAAAGGGTGCGTTCGTTCAGCTTTTCACTCCAAACTTTAGAATGAAGAATGCAAACCTTTTGTGACTGAGAACATTGTCTGACGTCACAGATTGTAAGGTGTGACCACGTTATATTTTTGAGTAACTAGAGTGAGCCGGAGTAGGTAAGGGTCACATTTATATATTAGCTGCATAGCTGCTGCCGTTTTATTCAAGCCGCTGTAAAACAAAATGGTAAAGTTAAGTTAACTGTAGTTAAATTGTTACAAAAGATTTGTATTACTACTGTGTATATTATTCATCGCGGTATCTTGCGCACCTTGCGCTTCTACGAAACTACTCACGCTTTCGCGGCTTTATTTACACGAACTCGCGTCCGCCCAGTGGGCTTCCGGTGTAGTAGTTCGGGCTCTTCTCTGAAGTTTATTTTTTGCCGGTTAAAATGATATTATTGGAAATAAACAACCGAATAATCGAAGAAACGCTCAAATTGAAGTTCAAGAATGCGCAGGCGGGGTGAGTGTTCTCATATTCTTTCCGAGTGGTCTACCGATTTACCTCGAAAGGTAGTCCACTGCATCGGTGATCGTCCATTGCTGATAAGAGATTGTCGGTCGGTGCCTGCGTTGAACGGTTTCTTAAAATAAAAATAAAAATAATACCCACCGTGAGATGATTCGGTTCAACTCTACCTCCGCTTGTTGCAACTAAAACCACTTACACGGTCCCGGAGCGTAGTCGTGGACCTATGTTCAAGGGGGTAGTTTGTGTTTCAGAGCCGTGCATTTGTCCATTTCCTGCCCTACCCACTACGCTCAAGGTGTGAATCATGGCATCATTTAGTTACTCACCAAACCATTCTTGGCACAAATCGATTTGTTTCCGACGAGAAAGTGAGAGAGTCAGAGTTACTTTGTTTTACTTGGTTTCTCTTTCTATATCTGTGCTGGTCAGCCCTATGCAGTCCAATGCCAGTCACCAAAACGTTAGAACTAAAATGGGTGGCTTAACAAACCACACTTGCCGCAGCGGCGGATATTCTAACTAGCAGGGTTCAGTTGACCGCGATGTATCGAAGACTTTATCGTCCTAAGCTGCGCGGACCAGCGGTGCTGCCACAAAATGTGCTGCTCAAAGGATAGAGCACGTTCGGCGTACAGACGCTGGTAAAGCAAACCGTCGAGAATTCATTTCAACGCGAGCTATTCAGAGCGTAGAATTGCTCGTGCAAAGCTTCTCGCACACTGGGGGGTCATCGGGATCAATGGAAACTTCATCGTTCGCGAGGCTGCTTGTAACTAACAGTTCTTTGTCCACAAGTACAGGTAGAAGATTGCGGGTCCCTTGCATAAATAGGGTTCATTGAAGCGTACTTTGCAAGAATTGACACGCCCAGACCCGTGACGTTGCATTTCCTTTACTTGGGGGAGAGGAGAAGTTAGGAGAAACATAAAATGGGTGGCACGTTGACTCGTCACAACTTTGCATGCCATTGTAAAGAGTGAGGACACTGTTTCGGTGCGTGGAGGTAATGCAACCCAAATGTGGCTCGTACTGCAGGCCTGAAAGCAGCAATATAGAATTGCACCCCTCGCTGCTCCAGTTTGGACGAGTGTCCTACTGGACAGCTTTTGTTGTTCTGGGTGTCCAATCCTGCTTCACTGGCAAAATTTTCCTTTCCACAACAGTGAGCAAATGTTGCAAATGCCGCTCATGCATATAGTAAGTGTCATTACGACTATTTTGTAGTTGCAGTAATTTTTGCTGCTAGGATAGTGTTATGAACAGGCGGCAGGCATTTTGATTTGAACTGAAGCATGTCAATAAGCATTTCCTGGTGGAGCTATAAAGTAGTTCTAAATCGCAATGCGTTAGATTTCTTCTGCTTGCCGCCAAGTAGGAACAGTCGACAATATAGCTGTCTTCGGTGCGTATATGCTGTTATGCACCATTCTGAGTTGTGTGGTACCATAAATATGAGACTTTACATAGTGCAGGAAATTGTCTTGTTTTATTGTATTCTCAAGTTGTCTCAAATATATTTTGCACTAATACTTTTCATTCTTCTTAGCCAAGCAACAGAAATCTACCAATCTTGCTAAACTGAACAAACTCCGAAAAAGATTGGGTAATCTTTCTCCCTACAAACATAAAAAAAAAAAAAAAAAAATCTGTCCGGGTCACAAGCTATTTCTTGAACAGAATGTGTTAATTCCAAATTGTTGCATGTAACTAGACTTTCCAGGGATATAGATTACAAGACAGTGGTTGGTCATATCCTTTAAACCAAGCAATGCCTTAAAACAGGGGTTCTCAAACTTTTGGGCCTCACGGAACCCCAGTAAGCCTCAAAAACTGCCGCGGAACCCTCCCCCCCAACCCTCCATATTTGCCGACTGAGAAACAACAGATGCACAATTGTAGGCATTTTTGCTTATGTTGCTTCCCATATATCCCCACCATATCAATCGCAATGTCAGTACAAAGTTAGATGAGGGTGCTTTGCATGGTCCTGCCACGCCGCCTGTGGCATGGGGGGGGGGGTCGCAATTTGGGTGTTCGCAGAACCCGAGACCAGCTAGTGGAACCCCTGTGTTCCCCGGAACACAGTTTGAGAACCCCTGCCTTAAGAAATGGTCCATTAAGTATTCCATTAAGTTTTTTGGCATCTGCATTGGTTTGTGGAGCAACAGTACTGGAAGACATGAGAAAAGAAGTCACTCCTCTTGGGTCTTCTTTAAGGTGGGTTTCTATTTCACGCTTTTTCAGGAATAAACCCGAGGCCCTGGAGATCACAATTGCTGACTTTGATGGTGTTCTGTACCACATCTCAAACCCCAACAACGATAAAACAAAAATAAGGGTGAGTTAGTTTGTCATTTTTATGAAGTTCTGTCTGGCCGAAAGAGATCTTTGACTTGAGAGGTTACACATATCAAATTCACTAACTTTGGTTGTGTTCCATGGATTGAACTTTGTTTAAGTTCCCTGGCCTCAAAGAATTGGTTGGGGGGGGTCTCCATGTTACCACCAGTGATAATGTTTAAAGCTAGGAAATTTTACGGTATAAATGACTTGAAATTTCTGATAAGTTGCGTCGAAATATTTTCCAATCTGTTCAGTGCCAGGAAATACACTGGCAAAAATGTACTAAAAGACACCCCCCCCAAAAAAAAGAAAAAAAAAAAAAAGTCTTCGTGATTGCTGAGAGCAGTGTTTTCACTTTGAACTGCAGGTGAGCATTTCCTTGAAGTTCTACAAGGACCTCCAGGAACACGGAGCGGATGAGGTAGGCCTTGTGTCACAGTCCCTTAAGTAGTCTGGGGGGCACCTGCAACACTTAGCTAGGCTGCTAGTTAATGCTTAGCTAAACTACCTGACAGAGCCTGGCACATAAGATCACTCTCTCAAGTTTTACGATGCATCCCATATTGGTTTAAGGGGACACACATTCAGTAGACCCTCTTCAGAGGTCACTGCCATCTGGTGACAGTCACGAAAGCTGCCACATTTCTGCTTTAGTGGCTGTAATAGAAGAAGAAGAGTTATCTAAATGTTCTTACAGCTTCTTTAATCAAGGACGATACAGATGTGTGGATTTGCAATGCTGGGAACTACTTAAAGTACATTGTACTTAAAGGCAGACATACAACCTTGGTTTTCTACAGGAAAGATAGTCCTCTTAGCGTTCCCCTCTTGTAAGCTGCGAGGGAAGCCAAGTTGGGGTAAGGTAAAAAGTGGAGAGGATATAGGAAGGGAGGAGGTGGGAAAAAATGGAAAGTGTGGAGTGTATGTCAGCCTTTAAGGCACTACTAATAGATTTAGAAAACTTGTACTTTACTTGAAGTACAGCCTATAAGTATGTACTCTCCGCGTGTGTACTTGTACTTTACTTAAAGACCGACGACCAGTTCGCACTTTCCCCGCTTCCTCCTCTCCCCCTTTCTACCCTGTCCACCGGTGCCTGTTTCCTCCTCTCCCAGGGTGAGGAGGATCTTCTGCCTTGCAGAATCTCGAGTCTGGTCGTCGGCCTTTAAAGTATTTTTTTCTGGTACATTCCAAGGAACGTACAACTCCCATGTTCAAAGTAAATTTCCCCAACTTGATCTTGCTAAATTTATATCACAAAATGATGCTCTGTCAACAAATAAATGCCTTACAAGTTGGTTGTGTCAGATAGTTTGTCAGCGAGGGTAAAACAACTACTCTATGGCCACGTGACTTTATCTAATATTCGCCGCCATTTCTGAAAATAACTGATGCACCCCCGACTACCCCTGGGGTTGCACCGGTTTTAACTGGCAGCATATTAGTTAAAAACTACCTACCATGATATCCTGATAGATGCCCTACCCCTAAAAGATAACCCACCTCAGTGCTTGGTGTAATTTGCCATTTTTTTTCGGAAACACCGAAAGATATCCCACTTAATAATTGCGGTGCCCTGGCCAATTGACCTCGGCAGAAATGGTATCACTTAGCCACGGCGAGGGATAAGCACACCTTGCTGGCTGGGAAGGACAGTTGTTTTTGGTTCATCGCCCCTCACTGCAATCACAAGTTTTGCAGGCCATAAAATCTAAAACTAGCATTTTTTCCACTTTTTCTTGTATTGCACATTGAAAGTTTTATTAGTCCTTATTTTCACCCGATTTGCTTTCAATTTTTGGTGGGCTATCCCTCGGGATATTATGGTATAGGGGGATGAAAGGGCATCATGAAAGATTGTACTTCGAAGGAAAGTACTTTTATTTTAGAAGTACATTGTACTTTTAGTACTTTATTTCAAGTACATTGTGCCTGGTGTACTTCCTAGTTTACTTGAAGTACATGACCTCTCGTTTACTTTGTACTTTAAGTACTTTTTTAGAAGTGCTTCACCCAACACCTTGAATTTGTGGAAGTCGGTTCTCGCCGCCTACTCTATGCTTTTACAGACGTGCAGTCCCACTGGTGTGAAGAATCTGTGACATTAGTTTGTCAAGTTTACCCCCAGGCAGGGTTGATGAAGCCACTTTTGAGAAGAGCGTATTCTCGTTCCTTGTGCAACTGCAAAGAATGTAAAAACGAGGGCGAGCTGCTTGGGGAGTTTTATTGACTTTTTGAAGAAAATCTGCAGCCTAGTTTGGTCATCCCTGAGAAAATTCTTGCACATACGACATGTTCTGGGGTCGTTAACGTCATTTGGACCATGTTTATAGTAACCTTGTTGACTCCTGCTCCATCTCATCAGATGACGTGATGCAGCATGAGTCTGACGTCATGTGGACCGAGTCACGTGGTCATGTGACACTGATGACGTCTCTTTCATGCCACTTTATGTCCCTAGTTGTGTTAGTCTTTTCTTGTATGACGCTGTTTTTCTATGTTGAAAAAACTCTGAATTCAGGGGTTAAGAATGCAACATGAACTATCCATGTAGTAGCTTATGGTAGTAACTGATCCATGAAAGGTTTTCAGTTTTATTTCACCAAGTTTTTGCTCATTGTGTTAAATAATTTTGTACTTTATGTGCATTAGATGTGTTTCTATTGTCAACTTTTAATCGTAATGAAATGTAGTAATCAAACTTGCCCTTCCCCAAAGAGGTCCAAGTACAACTGATTGCTGCATAAAATGTGTCAATGTGTTGTATTTGGACGTTTTTCAGGGAAAGGGCATGTCGTAGAGAAAACAGTGGCTGTTCACCTATATTGGGTTCTTCTAAATCTTGTATGATTGACATAAAAATTTTCCTAGGCTGGTCTTACAGTATCAACCTCTTTTTTCTTGTTTTACTATTTCGCAGCTTTTAAAGAGAGAATATGGTGCCTTGCTGACCACACCTGAACCTGGTGAGTTAGTCTCAATATTATTGCACGGTTTGTTGTTTTTGTGTCAGTGACGTCTGATGATGGCCGACAAGTGACTCATGCTTGTGCAGAAGGATTTTCATAAAAATAGTTGATGTGGTTGGGGTCAAGTCACTAAGCATTTACTGAAGAACAAGAGTTCTAAATGTTTTACGAGTGATTTTTGCTGGTGCCATCATAGACTGATGGCAAAACTAAATGATTGCATGCAGCCTTTTAGCACCACTGCACACAAATTTTCCATGATTCATATTAGACATATACTCCTCACTCTGACTCAGTAATTTATTATAAGGGGACACCGACAGTATTCATGCTCTCAGAGGCTTTTATTGAGAGCCCAGCTACTCATGATACAATTTGAAGCTCAAAAACATCTTTTTTTTTTTTTTGTCTGATATTGTCGGTTGAGAATCGGCCGGTTCGAGGCGTGCTCCCTCTTTTTTTCATGGTCACGTGCCAATAACACTAGCATACCAAATATATTAAAAGTTGTAAGTCACCCCAGGCACACATACGTTAAAAATAAAACCAAATATCAAACCCATCTTTCGTGGCTTCCAAAAAGATGCAACATTGATTAAAAAAAAAAAAAAATGTTGCACATATTACTGGAAATACATGCACTGTAGAGACTGGCTATAACGAAGTTGGTTATAACTAAATAGCGGCTACAGCGAAGCGATCACGATTTCCCATTCCCATTTGCACTCTTTCAATGCATTTGTGTCTGATTTTAGCAAAAAAAATTGGGCGGCTCCCGCGGGTGCAAGAGAAAGTTTGTGATAATTTAAAAACGATATTCGGAAAGATTACCAAGTCTCAGGTGGCCGCACTGAGCTGCCGCAGCCGAGCAGCCACCCAGA
The DNA here is from genome assembly GCF_016920785.2 of Ixodes scapularis. NCBI lineage: Eukaryota > Metazoa > Arthropoda > Arachnida > Ixodida > Ixodidae > Ixodes > Ixodes scapularis. The sequence goes on along the minus strand of NW_024609880.1, from coordinate 47,302,833 downwards.
GCGGCCTGCAGACAATGCTATAAATGCCGCCGCCGGCAGCCTCTGCACCGTCATCCGCTCCCCTCTCCCTATCTGGGGAGCGGCTTTTCCACATCACACACGGAGAAGCCGTCGTGACAGTGTACCGGCAGAGGTAATGGAGGGAGCCTATATTTAAAGGGGCACTGACACCCCAAGGGTCGTATTTTTTATTTTTTTTTTTGTCTGAAACGATGCACATTGTAGTCATAAACACGCAAAAACAACGCATTGAAAAAAAAAAAAATTTCCCACGTGCATGCATTTTTTTATTTTTGGCACCCTCCCCTCCTACTTTTCGCCTCCTCGCTTCTTTTGATTTGTGACACTAAGAATCATGAAATTTAGAAGCTTTGTAGGCGACATTTCTATAACATTTAATAACGGCAATCGTAAAACATGTTTTTTATTGCAATTGCGAACGCACTACGGCTTTTCTTTTTGTATTACCAAAAATCGGAGTCCGTTGTGGTGCCACCTCCTGGATTTGTATCCTCCCACGGAAAACAGGTGACGCCGCTCAAAACCAATTCGCTGGCGCTTGCTCCTTTCCTCCTCGCTTTGGGTCGCGATGGCAACAGCACGGAGTTGTGAAAAAAAAGTGGACTCTCAGGACTCCGCTATACTTGACATCAACGCACCGGCGCAGATCGCGCGGGAACTTCGAATTCGGCATTTCGAAATTGTTTTTTTACTTCACAAATACTGAATTCCCAGGTTTCAAATTTTAAGGTTAATGTCCCGGCATCGTTTTCAATCGTTTCGGATAATGAAAAAAAATATGATTTTGATGTGTCAGTGCCCCTTTAAGGGGAAGCAACTCCAACCACTGAGAGCATTTGGAATTTAATGGCAGACGCCTCCTGGGCAGATTGGCGCAAGTATGCCTACATTTGGTTGTCGCTTGGCCGGTGTGGCGAGGAAACTGAGCAGAGAGGCACACACATTTGCAAAATATGAACGCTTTTGAGTTTTGACTTCTTGCATGCTGCAGCTCATTTTGCAGATGCGGCTCACAAACCACGTGACTGATCGACCAGTTGCCCCGTCTCTTAAATCTAGGCTCCCTATACCGACAAAAGATGAGCTTGAGCGCGAACTCTGTACTCGGGGCCCTACGCGCTTCTTTTTCCGTCTCATGTTCTGTGTCAACGTCGCTGGTCGGTGTGGTCGCTCGTCGAATCATCGTACTCAATGATGGAGAGTTCCGACACTGCTGGCACCTTGACGAAGAAGGCGAAGACAATCTCTTTGAAACCAAAGCGTGCCATCCTTGACGAAGTGCATATAAACGTAAAGATCGCCGTCCACCGCCGTGTCCTCTGCTGCGGCCGTTGCAGCTGTCAACACATTCCATACGTAGCTCGCAGGATCTTTTTTCGATCGGAGCTTCTCGCGGTTGGTGAGAGACGACTCCGATCTAGCAGAGACGCGTGCAGGAAAGCCTCCACCGCTTTCTGCAGGCACAATAAACATGTGCCTGTAACAACCTGCATGTTCTTTTTTTTTTTTTGCATGTTACTTTTTCAGGTTTAGATATAATGAAGCGGATACGTACAGCGAAGTGATTTCCGATTGCCGTTGACTTTGTTATAACCGGTCTCGACAGTACTATGTCCTTCTCAATGTGGCAACGTATCGTGGGCTGGATGACACAATGGCGGCGAAGACAGACCAACGTCGCTACGGACGTAGGATCGCTGCTTCAGAACTGGTTTGCGGTACCAGCCAATCAATCCTCCAAGTGCAGAACGACGAGCGGAATGGATATAAGTGCAAAGCGATCGCACGACAACGGTGCTCGCAACATCGTCGTCTGCTTCCTGTGCCGGGGAGGTGGAGGACTGAAGAAAAAAAATTTACAGTCGGGTAGGGAACGACAGCCATGTGACTTCTGGCAACTCTCTCCTTTACATTTCCCCCTCCTCTTTGCTCAGCTAGTCAGCCATGAGTCTCTGTGCTCCTGTTTTGGTTTCGGAGTAGTTGAGCTTTTTACTTTTTCAAAAAGGTAGTGTGTGATTTTGCAGCAAAATATTGATTCGTAGTGTCTTGACACAATAATAAATAGCAGGGTGGTAGTGTGTTTATGAGAAGCTGGGAGTCTGACAAGGGTACCAGTAGAGATGACAGTTAAGTAGAGAAGGTTTACAGGTGCAAATGGCATGGTCCAAGGCCTAGTTAGTATGCTCAACACCTACTACATAACTAGGCAGTAGTGCTGGATTTTCTGCCCCATCGGAGGTCCTCATAAGTCACAGACTGGATGTGAGTGCTTCATCAGCGCCCGGCTTGAACTTATGTTGATGCAGTAAAGGCGCGTTCACACATGCGAGTGGCAGCAGTTGAGCCGACATGCGACAAGCGACCACAGACGTTCACACTGCCGGTGCTCGACGAGTCGCTCCTCGAAAGCTCTTGGGTGCCGTTGTCAATTCCGTATTTCCTGCTACAGCTCGGGTTCGTGTTTCACCGCTTTCCCATTTTCGTTGTCCCGCAGCTACATACGCGTCGTCGTTGCCGTATGAAAAAAATACATGCTGAAATCGCTGCTGTCACTCCGCTGATTTTGACGAAATTCATCAGGATTTAGTGCAAGGGTTTAGACTCAGCGAAGAAGAGGGTTCCAACCTCGCAACGGGTTGCATACTATTGTCTTTGGAGAGCCAGTCTATCCTCCTGAGCTTTGGTGATTTCCGATGCAGCCACCACAGCTTCCCTCGATCACCGCCTATGGTTCGCACACGGTTGTTTTCGAAGAGCCAATATTTCTTCCCGGGTGTCGGTGGTTCCGCGGAAACGGTGTCGCTGTGCCTCAGTTTCACATTGTCATGTAAGTTGTGCCACAGCCGCTCGATCTCCTCCTCTCTTGCTCCTGCGGCGCGTCATTGACAGCGTGTGAGAATATTCTTTCCCTCTTACGTAAGAGGAAAAAGGGACGTGACAAGCGAGCAAACGAAGCGAAAGAGCATGGCGGGAACCATGCCGCGGCCTCACAAAACCAGTCCAACCCAGTCCAGTCCGAACCGCGACCATCCAAACTAAAGACAGCTGCATGCACCGGGGCAATAAATGCTGACGCTGATTCCCCATCATGAAGCACGATCGCTACAGGGGCGTGCTCTCGCTCAGCTACTGTGCTGCAGTACATACCTGTTGAGTCAAAAGCGGCACGGGTTTGCTGCCAGGCGGAGTTCTTTTTCGGGTGCTCGTTCAAATAAGGGTGCCGCTTTTAGAAAGAAATGGGTATTCTTTTATAGCACTGAACCGGAGCCGCAGCAGTGCAAAGCCGTTACCGTGAACCGATGTGTTGGACGGGCATGTTGGTTGCTTCTCGGAAGTTCTGGATGTAAGCAAACAAGAGGCGCCACTTTTGAGGTGCCTCTCGTTTGTGGGTGGAAGAAACGTTTTGCAAGGGGTGCTTAAGGGCCGACCTACAAAATTGTCTGCTGCCGGGAAGAAAACCAGTTCCCAGTGTCCTTTTCTCCACTCCCTTCTGCACACTGCTCTCCTCGTCTCCCCCCTGGTGTGGGCCTCTGAGCAGCCTACCGCAGAAAGCAGGAGGGTGTCCCTCTTTCTCGAATGGAGAGGAGGAATTGAGGGAGGAGTTTCTTCTTTTCTGGCTGCTTGTCGGCCTTTAAGTGCGGTTTTGGATATTCCTAAGTGTAGCTGGGGCTGTGCGTGACAGTGATAGTATTTGTAAGCACTCCTGGTCCAATTTGTTTTTCACCTCTCGAAGTGTGAAAATTACATGTCGGCATGTGTTTCCCCATAGCCTGGACTTTTAAAACCTGGTTGGGCATTACTCAGCTGCCATTTTCTCCAACCAGGTGCAAAATGCTATCCAAACATATTGTTCTCTAGAATCTGCTATCATGATGAAGAAACTCTTAGGTCAGCCAGGAAAAATACTTAAAGTGGATCAGATACGGTCAGTGTTACACTGCTTGGCATACTGCATGGAGAAAATGCAGGCTCACATTACCTAGTGCTCTGGCACTCAATTACTCGTCGTTTGAGCAGATGACTTTATTCTGGGAATCACAGCTGGCCATGCATGGGTTTTATTAAAAGACCACTGATGGGAAAAAAATATAACCCTTTTTCTTTAACTTGCTCTATAAAATCTTTATAGGAAAAAAAATATGGCATAAACAGTTCAAAATAACTAAATATTTTTGTTGTGAGAGCAAACTGATATACCTGCCCACCATTGAGAATGGCGATTCCGGAGTCTCGAGAATAAGAATTTGCAGGCCTGTCGTTGGCTACAGGAGAGATTGATTAATTGGCACTGAAAGTCATCAAGGCACTATAGACGCTTTCAGCGCTCGCCAAATTGAGTCGCCATTGCCGACCTTGTCTTGTCTTAACGAAATGCCGAGCCACTGAAGCGGGCGTTGACGAGTCTTCACAAGGGCCTATGCTGGAGAGAAGGACACAATAGAATTTTAAGATGGGAGTAACCTGCCCTGCTCCGGCAATGATGAAGTGGAGCGAACGGAATAAGAGGGAACAAAAACTGAAGGTCTGTTATGGCGGCACCCATGCACAGCGGCCTGAAAGCATCTTTAAATGTATCTCTCTGGCTCGCTTCAATCATTCGAATGACTGCCTGCAATGTTACTTCTGTCAGTAACGTTGCAGGCGATGTTTCTAATAAGCCAATGGAATGCCTGCAGTGCTACTCTTGTAAGTGGGGATTTTTGGAAATTGTCATTCACAGCAGTGGGGGGTGTCAAATTTAAGCTGGCTCTTACAACGTAAGTATTGGGTTGTTTTCAAAACTTCACTTGCATTATCATTCTAATTTGCCTATGAAAACATTCAGTTTTTGCATGTCATTTGGCCCTTTAAAGGTTGACATACACTTTGTGCTTTTCACTTTTTGCCTGTCTCCCAATTTTCCTATATCCTCTCCACTTTTTACCTTGCCCCAACTTGGCTTCCCTCGCAGCTTAGGAGAAGGGAGCACTAAGAGGATTATCTTCCCTACAGACAACCAAGGCTGTACATCGGTCTTTAAGGGACCTTTGCATTCATTCCACTTCATTTCGTTTTCTCTTATGTGGTGACCTCTCGCAGGCTACAATGTGTCGCTGCTCTTTGACCTGGAGGACATCCCTGACAACGTGGACGAAATCATCCGCAAGGCGAGCCACCTCAAGAGGAACTGCTTCGCATCCGTCTTTGAGAAGTACTTCGACTTCCAAGAGCGCGGAGAGGTCGGGGACAAGCGGGCTGTGATCCACTACAGGGATGACGAGACCATGTGAGGGACTTTTCTTCTTTTTGCCCGCTCATCAGGCGGCAATGGCAAGATGTCAGTTTCTCAGCCCTTCATTTGTGCCCTGCTCGAGCGGTCGAAGGTACTCTTGAAAGCTGATATATAACACCGATGCTCTGCAAGGCAGGAGACAATCTGCCTTGCAGACGAAGATCTGCAAGTATTCTGCCTCGCAGAAAGAGATTTGCAAGTCTCGTAGTTTGCAGAAGATCTGCAAAACCAGAAGAGGCAAGCAGATCTGCACTGCAAAAGACTTGCAGTTCCTCTCCTATGACGCAGAAGATCTGCTTGTATCTTCTGTCTTGCAGAAGAGACGAAGAAAGGAGCACATGGCTTTGCCTACCTTCCACTAGAAACGAATGGGTCTAAACATTGTCATGGTTTTATCTTTTGTTGGACTCCTGCAAAGTGCAAGAGGGTAAAAGCACACACTTTGATTTTGAAAAGTTCACCCATATTTTAGTACATGAGGTAAAAAGTGGAAGATCGGTTGGTGTTGTCTGCATTGTTGTCACGCATGCTCTATGCTTGATCGTTAGGGGTGTGGTGTCTTCCAGGTATGTCGAAGCCAAGCCAGACAGAGTCACAGTCGTTTTCAGCACTATCTTCAAGGATGAGGGAGACGTTGTCCTGGGAAAGGTCTTTATGCAGGTAAATACCCTTTGCAATTGCAAGTGGATTTTAACGTGGATTCGAGTATTGACTGTTTAAGAAAAAGACACAGAAATAAAGAAAAACTGCATTGGTACAGGGCTGCCTAGAAGTTCCAAAAATGTTTTACTACACTGATTTATTGTCCTATGGTGGCCAAATTGAAGAAGACGTAAACAGCTATAGTGAAAGTGGACGTTGCTAATTAACCGGCATATGGTTGCTGATACACATTTGCCACTAAGAAAGTGTGTTTTACTTACTTGTCATCTAGCAATAGATAATTTTTGGTTAAAAGATTGCTTGAAGTGCTCTAGCTATTGATAATTGGATAGTATGATGACAGCCAACATGTTGTGCTGTCCTCCAAGCTTTACACCCGTATTCACCAGGCGCGAGTAGCGACTGTTTAACCACTGACTAGCGGCGTCATCGACTAAAATGATCACGTGGCAAGCGATAGTCGCCGCTAAGTGAGGGCTTGGTATTCACCGGGCATGTTTAGGGCCTAATCGCCCCGTGCAACTAAGAAGTCGACTAACAAATCTTAGTCATGGGGTAGGGCTAGTTTAGCCGGTGTTCAGCGGGGGATTAGCGGCTCAGCGCTATGGCCGACTCGTATCACCGCTGACCGCCATCGCTATAACAAAGCACTTACTGTCTCGGAACGCTGGGGGACATATCTAGAAAGAATCGGAGGAGCAAATATTGTGTCAATAGCCATGTTCAACGGCCAGAGATATTGCTAAAGCAATCTCAGCAGGGCGGTGGACGGCGCGAAAAAATGCATTTACGGGCGCTTCCATTTTTGTTTATGTTGCTGGCAATGCGGCTTCCGTGTTTCTGCCTGGCATTGTTTTAAACTTTTTTTTTTTTGTAAAACTGTCTCGAACAATATGTCTCTCGTTGTAACTTTCTTCCCGATAAACATTTAAAGTTTAGTTTTTATACGAAAAAATACCCATTTATGCAGTGGCGTTTAAGTATGCATATGCGTGACCTATCTTTTTACGTCACTTCCGCTTGTTAGTTCTGACTAGATAGTCACCCGCTCGCTTCATGCTCGTGAATACCGCAGAACATAATCGCTCGTTAGTCATGGATTTCTCGTTTAGCTCGCGACTACTTAGTCGTGCTACTAACCTTAAAACGGTGCTGGTTAGTCGCGCCTGGTGAATACGGGTGTTAGTGTCTAGCTTTGGTTGGAAAGCAAGCATGGTCATTGGTCTGGTGTAAAAACAGTGCCCCCTTTACATCACAGAACCGCTTCCCACTACAGTACAAGGAAGCAAGTACAATAGAACCTCATTGATATGTTTTTCAGGGGACAGCCAGAAAAAAAATGTGTAATCCAGGGTAATGTAACAATTGATAGCGCTTTTGAGGGCCTGTAGAAAAGAAAGCAACTTCCATTCAAATTTATTTTGCGTAGACTTTTGCGGCTGTGGAGATCTATCATATTTATTCAAATAGAGGCTACTTTTCTCTTTTTTTTTTTTTACTTTTTTTTAGTATTAGAGGTCTGACTATGATTGTAACCAAGGAATGTCTACCTATAACAGTGTGCAAAATTTCAGAGCCCAAGAAGCCAGCCCAGTTGCTGCTCCCAACACACTGGTGTAAAGCAACAGAGCTCAGAATGTGCACACCGGTGCAAAATAGCAAAGCTTGACTCGTGCACAGCGCCGTAATGCTAACTCTGAGCTCTACACAAAATAAAACTAGTAGAGTTGAGAAGATTTAGCTTCTCACTTTGTCAACAACATCGTCTCGTGGTACACCTAATGACATTGGTACTTTGTGCAGATTTTAGACATGCATGTATACAGGCTTGTCTGCTTAGGAGCATGATCACTGGTGCAATCCTTGAATATGTTCTGCTGTATTTGCTCGAGTAATAGCCGCACTTCTTGCGAACAAGGCCCTTGCATCTACTTTCCTGCAGAGCAGACATACAGCCAATCATTGTGTTTTGCATACAAATTGCAACGAATGTTGAGGCCGAGAACACGCTTCTTTGTAAAAGCGCGATCCGAGCAGATAGCAATTTCGTGCAAAGACGTTATCTCTGTCCCGTAAATTGTTGCCATTTTTCTGTCAACCACTGTGATCTGCTATACCCGTGCTCTGCAGGAAAGCAGACCCGTAGGCCTTGTTCATAAGAAGTGCGGCTATTACTCAAGAAAATACACTATATGTGTCCTGCTTCAGTTAACTGTCGACCTTGGACATCTACTGTCTTGAAAATATGGTAGTTCTTTGCATAAACACACCTCTGTGTTTGTGCATTTTTGGTTGTTTATTATTTTGATTGTTATTGTAAATCTATTGTTGACATCTGGTAGCGCGGGTTAGTCATCTTTAAAGGGGCGATGCAACGATTATTGTATTTTGTGCAAATACCGCTGAGAATGAATTCCTGACGTCGCATCGAAGTCGCAGAAAAAAACAAAGAAAAACGAGCAGAGTTCACCCCCTCAACTCGCAGCCAGAACAAACGGCCACGTGATTTGGAGCCGATTATATGCCGCCAACGTTGATCATAGCCATGCGCTGGGGTTGGCTAGGCGCAGGACACGCGCTGAGTTCTAGGCATTGTTAGGGTTTGGCTGTTATCGTCATTGCAGCGATTGGACACAGGACACTACCCCAATGCTTGTCGAGCTATCGATTATCACAAGCCCAAATCGAGTGTCCACGCCATGCTCGGGTCCAATCTATGAGCCGTATTCAAATATCGTCACTGGGCGGTACTGCTACCCTATGTCATCAGGTTTTGCGAAGGAGAGGTTGAATGAAAATACTCTGTTTTGTCCTCAAAATTACAGCGCAACAAAGGAGTTTCTTGGTCAGTGGCGTTGCGTGGGAGTATTCTTGAGTCCCGGCCACTAGTGCCAGTGAGCTCGTGTAAAGTGAAAAACATTCTAATTGAATATTGTTGCACCGCCCCTTTAATATACTGTATTTACTTGCATAATGAACACACTTTTTTTTCCGAAAAATTGACCCATATTTGGGGGAGATTTTTGCAGTTACACATTTTGTGCAAATGTCATTTTAGGTGCCAATATGACATGGCAGGGTACTGTAGCACGTTTCCACTGATGGAGGTGCACCCATGGCTGGTTGTGGGCGCACCACAGTAATCATGCTCTATAAATGGCAAAACTTTTGTAGGGTGCTTTTGGCATGCCTTTTGCCAAAGAAAAAGCGCCCAGCAAAGCTCATTTAGCACGGAGAGCGACGCTACCGTTCTTAGGCCTAACCGCTTTCACAATATCACTGTTCGAAATCGGATCACAGACGGCAATGTGTTTGTTGACATCAATGCATCCGACGGACGAAGCACGTCCGGGTCTGGGCAATCCCTCCACCCCAGCTTCGCTAGGCGTGCACGCTGCTTGGTTTCATGGTTGATCACTTCCTTAGCCACGCAATTGCAGCATTACGAGAGCGGCTTGGCTTTGCTTGGCCTTGCTTTGCTTGACTTGGCCTGGCCTCTTGGCAGCAAAAGAAGATTGGCGGGCTTGGTGGCTAGCCAAGTTGGACGCAGTTCAAGGCTCTCGGAGCTGAAAATAAAAAAGTGTATTCATGACGCAAGAAAGAAAAAAAAGTTGAGGTATTGATTGCCGTTGTGGGGGGTGCGTTCATTATGCGAGTAAATACGGTAGTTGTCGACAGGATGAGAACGACAGGGCATCTCTTCTGAATGCCTGGACTCCAGCTTGTGCTCATTGCCGATTTGCCTCAGCTTGGGCCCCTGGTGACCGCGTGTTCACCCGTAAAAGCTGCATCTACAAAAATGTTGGAGCAGGTTGTTGATCTTGCTCTCCTTTGATTTTCCCCGTTTAGGAGTTCAAGGAGGGAAGGAAAGCGAGCCACACCTCTCCGCAGGTGTTGTTCAGCCACCGCGAACCCCCCAAGGAGCTGGAGAACACGGATGCACGTGTGGGGAACAACATTGGCTACATCACCTTTGGTGAGTAACCTTGCACCGTGTCCGTCCTGTGGGACTTTCCTGTCACGTTCGAGAAGAGTGTCAGGTGGCGAACCTTGGAATGGTCGCCGGCGTTTCACCGACAGGCTTACAAGTGCACTCTGCAGGCACGTAAGCAGGGGAGTGGCCCATGGGGCCCGGGCCCCGTCCCAAAATCTTCCGTTTTGCTGGGACCTCCTTCTCCCCCTCATACAGCATTTTGTCATGGGCCCCCCCCCCCCCCCCCCCCCCCCCCCCCCCCCCCGAAACAAAATCCTGGCTACGTGCCTGACACTTTGCATCATTGTCAGTAGCATGATTGTGGGAGTGATGATTGGACTTTTACCACATTTACTGTAATATCTAGATTCAGCTCCCTTATCAAACCTGTGCTGTTTGTTTTTAGGAAATATTCTTTTTCCTGGAAGGCATTGGCAGATGGCCCTTTTCTCAAACATTCCAATTGTAGACTGTGAGTTGAGTGAACATGCTTTCTGCCTGAATGTTGCAATTGTGGCACACAACGTCAGAGGACGGAAAAAAAGTAGAAGCGTAAAATCAGGAGAAAAATGTGAAAGCCGTTTACAACTCCCTGTAACGCCGAATTAAAGCGCAGCTCTTGAGGAGGAGGAGGGAAGGGTACTGAGGGGGGGGGGGGGGGGGGTGTCGGGGGCCATTGAAGGTACCCGAGGTCCTCCCGAGGTCCTTGGAGGGGGGGGGGGGTGGGGGCTAACGGGTGCCTAAGAGCTGCACTCTAAAAAAAAAAATCTTTCTTCTGTCCAGAAACAAAGGGAAGTCCCTCTCTGCTTGCGGAATAGAAATATTGGCAACCTCTACAACACCTTCATCCACGAATCACGTAGATAGTAAAGGCCCATTTTTCCGGAATGTCATGACCACGAGTTGCTAGGTGGGACTGTGTCCGTCGGAAAGATAAGCAAAGGCTATAACTGCAAAAATACTTGTTTTGCTAACAAACAATTGTATTCACCTCCATAGTTTCAGATATGCTCATCCAATCAGCACCTTTTTAGGCTTCGATTCCCAATTGCGATTTGTTACTCACTGTCTGCCTGTCACTCACTACTGCTGCTAGATGTCTGAACATGATGAGGTCTAAAAACACAGTGAACAAGGAAGGTGAGGCGGTTGAACGGCACTGATAGCATAAATCGAAAGAGTGCGCATACACATTGCTTTGTTGTAAATTGAAGTGTGTACATAAGTGGGACTGCAAATATAAGCACTACTACAAGAGTGCCATGGCAATCGATGCATAAATGCACAATTCAGCAGCTGTCCAGCTTTCAGTGACAGCCATTTTTGGGCCGTCACCAATCGTTACGGTATGAGAAAGGCTGCCACTCTTTTTCATATGTATGCAAGTGACAGACGACAGTGTAGTTTTCCCAACAGTAGCACTTCATTCCATGAATGCTTCAGGTAAAAAAATAGCATAGTCTTTGAGTCAGTGTGTCCTCTGTCTATCCGTGCTGATGTCCTTGCAGAAAATTATGTTTTCTGACTTTTTCTACACTGTTTACGCTCGGACACTAAAATATCATCCATCCTGCTTTTTTCACAAATTCCAGGCGGGGTTGGGGGAGATTATTGAATCTATATCTTTCGGTAGTCTACAGCACTGTCAAAACTACTGGTGTGAGGGCTTGACTTCGTCTAGTATATCCTTTGTATGGAAGCGTATGCAAATGAGACACATGCTTATACCAGTAGCTTTAACAGTGTTGGACACTATGTATGAAACAAAGTATTGTTGCTCTAAGCATCAGATGCACCAGAAGAGTTGTTGGGTCAGAAAGTACACTCGCCTCATTTGCGGGACTATGTGGCCTGAACAAAGTTTTGAGCGAGAAAGGAAGCTGGGACGCCGGCAACCACAGCCGGCAACGCCGGCGGTGAAAAAGCCACAATAAAGCACAGGCTATCAGGTTTTAGTGTTCTTTATTCACTTAATGCAAGATGCACTTCAAGTCCCACACTGTCTCAGAATTGTTTGATGGTTTCTTCGAGTATGCATTTTATCTGATCAGACTGTGTAGCTGAGAACACGTCTTAGGTCATCTCGATTGTTCTTATTCAAACATAACGGGCCCTGTCGTGAAAAGGACTCAAATTTTCGCCTCCACAAGATTTCTGTGAAATATAAATGTGAAATCACACGACAAAAATAAAGAAGCAGAAAAAAAAAAAAATTCTCTCCCAGATTTGAAACACTGTTGGGCACACTTACAGTGGCTCTTGTTCTTGCCGTGACCCGAGGTGCAATCTGAGTGGTGTCCGTTACCCCCGTCTCGCAGTGCTCTTCCCGAGGCACACCAACCGCCAGGCGAGGGACAACACGATAAACCTGATCCACATCTTTAGGGACTATCTACACTACCACATCAAGTGTTCCAAGGTAAGCGGGCTTTCCTGCGACCTTCGGTTTGGTTGCATTGAAAGACTGTGTTCTCCCATAGAAACCGTGCTCCATATTCTCAATGTAAGATTAGTCTTGTAATTTAGACATTAGTATTTAAAACTTCCAAGATAATTTTGGAAAGCGTGTACAAATTACACAAAGGCATTGTGCCAGAAAGAGTGTTGCGGCAATGCGTCTGTGTGAGTTGCTGTCGAGGTAGCCGCTGCACCGCTCAGCTTAGAAGCTATTGCAATTCAATTTTTGGAAACAAACATTTTTAAGTCTTATTTCAAGGGTGGTTGAGGTTGACTGTAATCATTCTTTGTGTAAAATATGTGCGACACTTGTTCATAAACAGTGGCAAATGCATTTACTGCAATCCTGCTACTCGGTCGTTGTGAACGGCACTGAATACTGCGGTGAGGAAAGCATCATGGCAGTATGCGGCAGGACGTTCCAGTTGCACTCGCGATCTTGACTGCGGGTCACCTACCGTAATATCCCGAGAAATGCCCCACACCCCGAAAAATAACCCTCCCCTATTTTTGGCTTGATTTGCTATCATTTTTTTAACATCGAAAGATAGCCCACTTCTACTTATCATACTAGTATTCACAATGATGGCCTCGGCGTAAATGTGACGAGTTAGCTATGGTGAGATATAAGCGAACATTACTGTCTGGAAAGTACAATCCTCTTTGCTTCATTGTCTTTTGCTGCAATAAGAAGTTTGGCAGGGACAGATAACCTACAAATAGCATTTATTAAACTTTTCTTGATTGCACGCCGAAAGTTAGCACACCCTTAATTTTCACCCAATTTGCTCTCGATTTCAGGTAAGCTATTTCTCGGAATATTATGGTAGATCTCTTTCAGGCCCTACGCCGGAATTCGTCACTGCTTCTTCTGGCCCGGCGTGTATCGCAGTGTTTGCAAAAGCCTTTGGTCATGCCTGTAGTGCCAGTGCCGCAAGCACTCGTCATCCCTCCATGGGGATTTATGTTAACTCCTTACCCCACCACCAAAGCCTTTAGAGGTGATCAGTGCAGACACCCTTGGGCCCCTTCCTGTGTCCACTGGGTAGATCAGTGGTTCTCAAATGGAGGTCCGCGGACCTTCGGGGTCCCCCATAACTTCCGCTGATCTAGAAGGGGTCCCCAAACCATCGGTGGTTGCGATAGATCATTGTTTTATCCATAACTGCGATAGATAATTGATGCCATCATACACGCTACTTCCTACGTCAAAACTGCTCCTCTCCAAGATGCGATAGCTTGACCAATTGCGTTATTTCTACCCTATAACCTAGTTCTACGTCATGGAGCCCGGCGAGTCCTCATGAGTGAATGCGGACATCATTTTTTAACTCGAACTGCGGAGGTTCTATTGTTCGAACCGCGTTGGGAGCTGGTTGGCAGCGCCACCAATGACGGCGTCTGCGCTGCGTTGCATAGTGAAGCGCTGCCCACTCCCCCCTCTTTTAATGTGCCTGCAGCGTCTTGACTGCATCTGTGCCTTCCTGCGGCCGTGTTTTTCAATGTGGCTGCGCAGCAAAGGTTTTGCACCTTGACATTTGAAAACCTACCCGCGTCCAGCATTGCTCTGTACGTGCTCTCGCGTCATTCGACTCGCAGGAGTTGCTCGGAGCTCGGGTACAGTTTATTTATTTATTTATTTATTTGAAAACCTACCCGTGTCCAGCGTTGCTCTGTACATGCTCTTGCGTCATTCGACTCGCAGGAGTTGCTCGGAGCTCGGGTACAGTTTATTTATTTATTTATTTCAATACCCTCAGGGCCCAGGGGCATTATGTCGCCCGTTGTCGTAAGCAGCAATGACGGCAACACACCACCATGGTTTTTGGTTATCCACGCCGGAATGCGCTTCTGCGAAGCGCTTGTGTGCTCGGGGGTCTAGAAATCGCTACGGGGCGACATTCACCGGTGTCGGTGACTGACCAAGTCTACACGAGAAGTATTTATCGCCCCTCGTAATATCGGATTGCTTTTGACTTGCCGGCCGATCGAGTTGACATACTGGGATTGAAGTGAACGTGGCTGTCTATGCCGGCGCATGGAGGGGATCTGTGTGGTCAGCTTCGATTTCTAGCGTAAAAGAAGTTTGCGCCAACTGTGACTCCGGACGTTTTGTAACGTGTGCTCGGGTAAGCCGACATTGATTAGAAACTAAGCTCGACTGCTACGCACAATGTTTTTGCAAACGCTTCTGCTGGGAGCCACACTGTGGCGCCACACTGTCTCGTCACACACACGCTTCCAATATGCACCTGCAATGCCAAGGACGTTGGATGACCCTCCTCTATCGTGCATTTTCCACCTTGGACACCATTGTTCCCTCTCCTAATGAATATGATGAGGATGCCAACGTGGCTGAACACGCAGCACTTTTGGAAGCTTTCCGACGATTAGCGTGCCCGTACCGCGGCGCACCAACAGCCTCTAAACTTCGTTGCGACGCCCACCACAGAGACACTTCCTTCTGGTGCAGTGACTTGTCCCCGTACGTACCTCGCTCTGCCAAGTTGGATTGTGTGAAAAATTTCCAATAAAGAAGGGGCCATGCTGAATTGTCTGGCAGACTTCTGTTAACTATGTCGTTGAACTGACCATGCTTTTGCTCAATCATCGATCGCCCCTTCACCCGATCGTGGTCCACAGATTGTACACACCAACCGTATCAAACTTCTTCAGTCCCTGTCAACGTTCAACTGATCACTACACTGGTCAACATGGCCTTCTTTTGTGGTGGGGCATCTGTGTCGGGGAAAGCATTGTAGTAGCATGTGGCTTGGTGTGCTTGGGATCTTGAGGTGCAAGTCTCGGTTTGTGGGCTTTTGAGAAGGAATTACGGTTGAGCAACCAGCATTTCTTGTCTCTTCTCTCAAAGTTGGGTGTGAAACAGCAGTTTAATGTTAATTTCTCACATCTGGCATACGTCATGCTTTCAGGCATACATCCACTCTCGGATGCGAGCCAAGACCTCGGACTTCCTGAAGGTGCTCAACCGGGCTCGACCCGAACTGAAATCCGTAGAGAAAAAGACAATCACGTGAGTTCAGTGCCTTTTTCTTAGTTTCATACGGTTGAGGTTTATGTGAGACATGACTGTTTTGTTTTTTTTCATGCGGTATAAATTTTGATATTATAATATGTCAATCAAAAGAGATTAACCTTATTTTTTTTTATGAAACAATACAAGTGGTACAGAGGTTCGCTGCTGGCTTGGTGGCAAGGATTAAAATGTGCTACAAGTTCATATTATTGTCTCGGCAGTTGTAAATTGAGAGCCAAAAAATGTCTTATGGCAAATTCACACTAGAAGTGGTTCCACAACCACAGGATCTGAACATTTTCATCTGCAAAGCGGCTGGGATCACTTGGTTGAGCCGCATTTTTGCCAATTGCTTTGGGACTCACTCCTCCCAACCGCTTTTGCAAAAGTCACTCACGTCACGTCAATGACTTTTGAAGCAAGATGGCACCCATCATTATACTCTGTTTCACGATAACTTGGCGAACTGTAGAGGCTAGGGCCCTGCGACCCAATAAGAGCGTTGGAGCAAGGCAAGTGACCCGATGTCTCGGAGCATTTTTGTCATTAGCAGACAACACCCAACAACGGCTGTTGTCTGCTAGTCAAGAGTCATCTGCTCCGAAACCAACTAACTTTGGATGGACATCCACCACAGCTACATGTCCGTCCGCTAGAATAGCGAGCACTTCGGGAACAGTTCATGAGACAACCAGATGCTCAATTTAGCTGCATATCTGTGATGGGTGCTAATGCCAGGGCACAGTGCAATGTTTTGAGCAGAAACTGCCGATTACACGGCTGCGATCGCTGGCGATTGCCAACAGCCACGATGCTAGAAAGCGAAAAAAATCGAGCGGATACGGATGTGGTGTCACTTTTTTGGTTTACAGTAAAACCTCGTTATAACAAAGTTGAAGGAGCGGTCGTAATTATTTCGTTATAACCATTAGTTTGTTATAGCCAATGTCCATTTCTTCCCACTATTAGCAAGCAAGGGGAATTATGATTGCTTTGTTACATCCATCAGTTTGTTATATCCCATTTTGTTATAACGAGGTTTTACTGTATATATAATTGAAACTCATAAATTTGGGATTATTTAATCTTTATTTTTCATATCTTTTCGTTATAGATGGAATTATGCGAGTTCAATTATTAGATGAAAAAGAAGTTTAGGACTACTTTTTGTCGTGGAGGGCTCTGTTGCTGTGGCGGTAACGAGGCCCCGGTTGTCTCGGCCATGGAGTGTTATCACGTGCCTTTCTCCGACGCACTTATCGGGTCGCGGGAGCCGCATCCTCCACAGTTCGCCAAGTTATTGTGGAAGGGAGTATAGTAGGGCATCCTAGGCTCTGCAGTCCTAGTGTTGCAGTGGAGAAATCGGCCAAAAGCTTAATGTCAAACAAACAGCAGACCCAATAAATGTGTGATGAGAGGCAAGCCTACCATTTATGAAACCGTAACTGGCTAGCACCGAGCACATTCTCCGCATCACCAATGGTGCTTACTCCTCCGAAAATGGAAAAGTGAATGACGAGAAGAAAAAAATGGCCTTATGAGTATCACTCTTCAAAGTTGTGCAGTCTTCGTACACATAGTGAAATAAAGGAAGATCAGATTGGACCAAGCAGTTTTATAATTGGGAATCCCAAGTCATTGGTTCCTGAAATGACACGAGTTCTTGACTTGGGACATTTGGTATCGTTTAGATAATGATAGAAAAAATGTCACCTGGGGTGCGCTGATTCTAAGGGTGACCCAGGTGACATACCTACAACAAACATGTTCAACTAATAGCGATGAGCATGCATGACATCGTCATATCATAATTTCTCTGGCCACTGTTTCTTGTGATTCCTGCAATTCGTCTAAAAATGTTTATCGCTCAACTAGGTTCTCATGCAATACTTGAGTGCACATTTTGAGGACATGCAAAAAAATTCTTAACAATTTATACAGCGTGTTGCCTGCCCAGCATTTGGTAAGGCTTCTGGTGACATCAGTCTTTGTTGTACATGAACCTATCATTCCCAGCATAAATCAAATGTCTTCCCTATTTCATGTCCTCTTCCTTTATCTCTATTGCAGGGGCCGGACATTCACACGCAACTAGCACTGGCATAGCTTCTACACAACAGCCTCAGTGAGGTCCATTTGTTTAACCTTGGCACAGGAAGGATGATGCAGTTTTAATTTATATGCCACAGAAACATACTTACCTTGTTGTGTTTGATAAATAATTCTAGCCTCCCTTCCCTCCTATTTCCTTTTTTGTATCTATGCCATGATTATTTTTAGTTCATTCAGACCTCTACACACAGTGAGAACTGAGAAGTAAGCTTGTGATGAGTGGCAGGGGGTATGCAGGCACACAAACACAATTCTTGGGCTTTACTTTGAGTGGCTGGGTCAGGAGCCTCTGCTTTTTATATCGACCACTTGATTTCTAGGCAGTTAGAAGTCACAAATACACTGACAGCAGCCCCTGGGTCAAAGGCTGTGCTCTGTACATACCGACGTTAAGATGATTAAAACTAAGTTCTTTAAATAGCTGGTGTAATGTCTGATTTTGGTGTGACACAACAACGCTCTTGCTATTTGGGTATTTCCATTACCGTATTTTCTGGAGTAAGTCGCGGTTTTTTTTCAAAAATTTCTGGCGGTGCGTTTTATACAGTGGTGCGACTTATATGCGTCGACAATGCAATCTCGTGCATCTCGTCCGTCGACGTCGACAATGGACGTCGACGGACGAGATTCCTCCGACATCGGCGGTGGAATCTCTTGCATCTCAAGTGCTGACGCGCGACTCTTTTTAAACAAAAAGGATCAGGAAACGCTACCCTCGACGTACAACTTTTCTCAGTTCCGGCAGGCCAAGCGTTTCGGAGTTCGCACGGGTTCGGAGGGAGTGCAGCCACCATTGGGGGCCACGCAGTTCCTGGCGTCCCGGCGTTTCCGGCGTCAACTTCCAGTCGCCATATCTGTTTTTTTTCTTTGTGCCCTGCCATCCCGGAACGTGCCTACTGTGTTTTCACCTGTGTCGAGCACCGTCCAGGACGTGATAAAGCTACACAGCAAAGTTCAAGCTTAGCGTTGTTGCATACACCACCGAAGATGGAAACCAGGCTGCCGGGCAAGAATTCAATGTGAGTAAAAAAATCGTCGGGGACTGGCGGAAAGCTGGGAACTTGCTGCATTCAATGAAAGGAACCAAGAAAGCTCATCATGGTAAAAAGGTGCGCTGGCTGCAGCTTGAGGATTGTCTTCGTATGTGGATATTGGAAAGCGAGCTGAAGGCCGAGGACTTTCGACAGTGCAAGTGCGCCTAAAAGCCGTGACAGTTGCGAAAGACATGAACGTGGTCAACTTTACAGGCGGCCCGTCTTGGTGTTTTCGTTTCATGAGACGCAACCACCTATCCATCAAGGCCCCAGCAACAATGTGCCAAGAACTGCTGGATGATTTTCAGCAGAAGCTCGACAGCTTTCGGGAATTTGTGCTGAAGGAAATTCAGGAGCACGATGTAGCTGCTTGCAACATTGTGAACATGGATGAAGTTCCATTGACATTTGACATCCCTATGGGAAGGAGCGTGAACGAAAAAGGCGAGAAGACCGTTACGGTCCGGACGACCGGCCGTGAGAAGTCCCATTTTACTGTGGTACTGGCTTGCTGCGCCGACGGGACGAAACTCCCGCCAATGCTAATATTCAAAAGAAGAACAGTGCCAAAGGATCCGTTTCCGCCCAGTCATCGTACAGTGCAACATCAAAGGGTGGATGGATGAAAAAATGATGGGTGTGTGGCTAGATAGATGCTTTTCCCAGCGACCTGGTGGATTTTTTCACACACACAAGGGCCTTTTGGTAATGGACAGCATGGCCTATTTAACCGATTTGATTAAGAAAAAGATCAAATCCAAAAGCTGCGTTCCAACGATAATCCCAGGCGGTATGACCAAGATGCTTCAGCCACTGGACATTTCCGTCAACCGCAGTTTCAAAGCTGTTCTGAGACGTATATGGGAGACGTGGATTACCGACGAAGACCATAGCTTCACCAAAACGGGACGCATGAGACACGCGTCTTTTGGCGAGGTGGCCAAATGGGTGGGCACGGTGGTAGCCGGCTTCAAGAAAGCCGGCCTCATTGAGTCTGTGCCTGGGAGCGACGCCGACGAAGCAAGCATCAGCAGTGAGTCTAAGGACGACGCTGAAGACACACCAACGATGCTAGACCCCGAGATCGCTGAACTATTCCTTACCGACGCGGAGGAAGAGGACTTTGATGGTTTTGTTTCACCGTAATGAACGGAATGGATACAATAGGCTGGAGCTCAGTTGACATCGCATAGTTCGACCACAGGTGGGTCTGTTCTTAATTTTTTTAACATGCATCTACTCGCGTCTTATTTTCGATAGTATATTTATTGTTTGCTTCATCGTAACAGGTCTGAATCCGTCCGGGGTAGCCTTCGGTTACCGAGGGTCGGCTTTCCCTCATTATCCGCGTCCGGCAATATCGGTGGCTTGTAGACGCGAGCGCCGGCGTATCGAACCGCGTTTGTCGCGCCAGTTATTTTTCTCGTTTGATTCATTGGCGAAATCGGCTCCCGCTTCCGTATGTGTCGCGATCACAATACAGGTGACACGGGATTAGGAATGCCGCACCGACTGTACAAAAAGTGTGACTTATACAAAGGTGCGACCTGTACTTTTTTCATGAAAACGACCACTTTTATACAAAGGTGCGACTTATAGACCGGAAATACGGTATGTGTCTCGATTTTTCTGGTGTCACAGAGAGCGCCTCGCAGAATAGCATACCCTGATAGCTGGTACAATGTCTGGTGTTGGCTTGACACAACGATGCCCTTGTCATTTCTGTGTTTGCCCTTTGAGCCTGTTTTTTCTTTTTTTTTTTTTTTTGCAACTGTATAGGCTTTGCAGTGTAGCCAAACTTGAAGGTGAGCGTAGAACATTGATATGCACTGTTTCATGGTGTCCCTATGAAGGGACAGCACGAACCAAGTAAAAATGGAGTGTTCATGCTCGAAATGAAGGGGTTAAAGGGATTGTCCGGTTGAAACCGGAAGTACTTGCGCTCGTTACGTCGAGGGAGCCTTCATATAGACAAACGTCATTTTTATTTTGATATATGATCTCTCGTTATTAATTAAACCTTTCATGAGCCTATGTACGAAACTGCACCCCGAATTCCGCCAGTGTCAATGGCTGACACCCGTAGGTGCTGCGTGACGTCACAAAACGCAAAGATTTTGTCGGATGGTCGGGATAACAAGCGTTGGTCGACGGACGTCTTGTATTTTGTTGCGAATTATATAGTCTCCTAGGCAGTACCCTACTGAAATACGGTTATTTTAATGCAGTTCCCAAGCACGTGCAAAAAAAAAAGTCACGCCTTGTAGCAGGATATTACTCGCAGACAGCCATAAGCTTCGAGCAAACGTATGCCGTTTCGTGCAAACACAACTGCGAAGGACGCCGATCAAACTAGGGGCGCTTGCAAAGCACAGGATGCAGATTTCGCCTCTGAAGCGGCACCTATACACGAAGCGGCAGCTGGGTACACATTTCGGCGGATCCACTGGATCGGTGATGAGGCTGCGGGTCAATCCCTGCGATGTCCGCGAGTCGATGGCAAACGGCGAACCGCTCAAATGCATGTCGTCACTTGACTTGGGCGAACTTGGTGAATCGTAGTCACGCTTCATTTTCCCACGCGGGTCAAACAGATATCGGACTGCACGCGTGCTAAATACAACTTCTGGTATCATTTCGAGATGGCCTAGCTGTTGGTTTCGGTTTCGCTGCATAATCAAGGTCTGTTCGATTCGGCCAGGCTGAACGATAGTCGGTTACAAGTCAAGAACGTAGCGGGAAATGCCCCTCAAAGGGAATCTTTGTATTTCGACGATAGGTTCGCGGCATCAGGATGATTTTGCGTCGGGAGTCACTGGCGACAGCGCGCGGTCGGTATACCGGTCACCTCGAAGATGAAGGCCTGACGATAGTCTTGGCCAAGACAGTTATCGACCATAACTTTGGCGTCAACTTGAAGCGAGAATCGGCAAAAATGCCGATTCTTGGCGTTTTTCCCAGGCCCGTTAGTGGGCGTCCACAGATACCAGTGGACAAAGCATGCAGTATTATGCTCAGCTACGGAGACATGCGAGTGCCAATGCACTAAATCCAAGACCTCTGCAATGTATCGGAGTCGTCAGTATGCATCCAAGAGCAACTGAAGGCGGGGACTATCAAGAGGGCAATACCTTTCTCGTGTCTGTAAGTAAGAATATCAACACTGTGGATCCCCACATAGCATCAAAAAGAAAACATTTACGTGAGCCAATATTTCAACACTCAACACATGGAGCCAAACCTACGCGAGCAGGTGCCTAAAACGCTTTCAGAATATCATAATCAAGCAAACTCCTACCCTCGGTTATGATCTTAATTCCGCGTCCATCGCGGGTACGTTATTATCATAAATGAGAGGAAATGCAACCTCCGTATCGGCGTTATTGTTAAACATCGCAGACATTTGAGCAAGAGCTGCGAAAAATGGCACCGCGAGCAGAGACGGACGAGGAGTGTCGTCTGCTATCGCCGTCTGCTCTTGTGTGCTTCTGCACGGACGCTGAACAGCGGAGCCGGTGCAAGATTTTGAGAAACTGGGTCTGAGACCAGAACTCGTTCAGAACTGGGATGAATCGAACGCGCCAGTGCAGCAGTCGTGCAACTGCCGGTTGAATCGAATGCACCAGTTCCTGCACTGCTGAACTATACTCCGCGACAACTTTTCTTGGCAATGCAGTGGAAGGTACAGGCCCGCGTCCCCTCTCCCATTTTGAGTGTACGCAGGCTCTCCTCCTCCCCCATTTCCGGGGAGAGGAGGAGAGCCCGCGCACACTCAAAATGGGAGAGGAAACGCGGGCCTGTACCTTCCACTGCATTGCCAACAAAAGTTGTCCCAAATTGACTGATCCGATTTGGGCGAGGACTGGGTGGACGTAGTTTAATATCGTCGGCACAGCATCACACCTCAGCTTACGAGCCTTCTGTCTGCCTAGAGCTCAGCTCGTAGCTCCCTTCTGTGAGATGATTGCTGCATAAGCGGGATCTCGATCTCGACGGGAACCCACATGCCTACACACGGCGACGATCCATTTTGCTCGTCACAGCACGTCTCGCGGAAAAGCGTGGACTGTCATGTCTTGGCTCGCATGTGCTGCCCGGTGGTTGTGGCACCCAACCGCGCAACAAAAATCTCACCCAACCACGAAACAAGTCAAGCACAACAACAAAAACGAAGCACGCTGAGGCATTCACTCGCAGGCAAACCAAGGTATATGTACAGATGGTAGCGAAACTTGGGCCAAAACACGGTACAAAACAAATTGCCAGCGACATCAACCAGGAGGGTCACGTGGTTACGGTGCGTTTGAAGCGCGACTAGGAGACGTTATGGCAAACTATATACAAATAAAATAACTTTAATTTAAATTATACTAAATTGTATTTTTAAACTTTGTATGTTGTTATTAGTGGTTTTAAATAAGGTTTATTACGCTCGAGAAAGCTGAAATAGCTTTTATTACTACTGATATTCTAACTTGCCCTTAGCGCCCTCTGTACTGCACAAGCAACAAGGCTGGCTTTTAATAGCGATAAATTGCAGAGGCATCGTGCTGCACGAAGAGGCAGGTTCTTGTTGTCCGTCCGCTTGCTTCTTTTAGGTCTCCACGTGCTTTTTGAATCGTTCTACCGTCACTTCAAATAGTTTGAAAAGTTTCGTTCGCTCAGCCTGATTACGCAAGTTACGTGCGCAGGAGCGTAATATCAGCGTGATATAGGAACAGTCACCTTCGTGCGGTATGACGCTACTGCGTCCGACGGGCTCAACGTCCTTCGTGACAATGAGCTCAACACGTTATGCAAACGAGGCGTTGCTCCGTGGAAGAATGCCGAAGTGACAACCGCACGGCTGGCGTCTCGCTGCACCGGTATCCTGTCGACACTCGAAGGTGAGATTTTGTTCCTGTCAGTGAGGTGCCTGCTGTGTTGTGGCCATGCCCCCCTTGTAAAATGTTCTCTTAACTGTTGTTAGTTTTCGCTGACTTTGCAGCGTTGTTCGCGCTCATTACGAAAGCGCCCAGGATATTTGAATTTACCTGAACCGATTTGCCCCTCAGGAGTATGGGGTCATACTCATCGACGCTCTAATCAAGGATGCAACACGACATAGATACATTTAAAAGCCTCTGCACTAAAGGCTCATGTTTATCTTTTTGTGGTTCATACAGAGAGTTTTGCTCACTAATCTGTGAATGTCCTCGCTCCGATTTGCTTTGGTGTGTGCACATATTGGCTACATTTGCTCTTTGCAAGTACGCAAGACACTTAGATAGCACCGCGCTTTATCCGCAGGCGTGAAGCATGGGTTCGGTTCTCCAACAACCGGGGCCTACAGGGGAAGACTCCATGGCAGCTACGAAACATGGTTGTTTGCTCTTTACATTTCAAGGCGTCAGCTTTCCTGCGGCCTGGATACCTACGCCACAATGCAGTGCCGACTGTGCTTGCCCCTGAAGGTGACCAGACCACGAGACCTTCCGACGCGCTTTGAGTATAACCATGTCAAGGCCCACTGATTAGGGAAATAGTTAGCACATGGGCCCGAAAAATTGCTTTTGTGGACTTATAACATTTATGCAATTTCACAGAAACGACACGTGGCGAAGTTTCAAGCGAGAGCTGTACAGTTTCTGCAGTGGCAAATGGTGAGCTTTTTCGCTGTACCTACCATAAAGAGGCAGCAAATGCCGTCACCACTGCGTTAGTTCATGTTCTTCATCACTTGAGCATTTTGCTATAGAATAAAGTGTGCTTGGACAAATGTGGGGAATCAGATAGGAGTCATTGATTGAGTCTTATTCCAGGCCCCATTTACTACATTTTTAACCTCAGGTGAGTAAGCGACTCCAATATGGGCCCACAGACCTGCATTGTCCACGTTGACAAGCAGCTTTCGGAAATGAAGCTGTCCTTGAAATAAGGTTATTTCCCTTTTCCGATGTTAAATATAAGCGAATTGGGGAGAAATTCAACCGCTACTCTTTCACTAATTTCATATTAAATTTGCAGGAAGGAGTTCTCCAGCCCCACCGACCTACCGATACCCGGGCCGCTCGGACTCCCAGAGTTCCTGTGGCATTCCTGACGACCAGTCTTCCGAAATGGAACTGTCCTTAGAAGAAGGTGATTTTTATTTTCAGATTTTAAAATAGGAGAATCAACCAAAAATTCAACCGCTACTCCTTCAATAACTTTGTGTTAAATTTGCAGGGAGGAGTTCTCCAACTTCATCGACCTGCACATACTCCAGCCGCCCAGACCCGCAGAGTTCCTGTGGCATTCCTGACGACCAGTCTTCCGAAATCAGGCTGTCCCTGGAAGAAGGTAATTTTTTTTTTTCATTTTCAGATGTTAAAGAAGTAGAATGAATCTGAAATTCAACCACTAATTCACTGTTTTCACATTACCTTCGCAGAGGGATGTTCGTCAGCTTCATGGGACCACACATATTCCTGTCTCCCACTAGAGAACAGTCCACTGGAGGCTCATGGTAAGTGATGGGAGAGCAGGGCGTTTCTGCGCGCCTTGTTGCTCTGACTTTTTTGTGTTTTTTGCTCTTACTACAGTTATTGTAACAGCACTTTCTATTTTTTCTATTTATTTTGAAGCTGATCATAGCTACGCCCTTCCTCAAAATGCTGTTCCTGCTCACGAGTCCAGCGGAGACATGGCTGACATGGCGCCGTCGATTTATGGACCGTCACCTGAGGACTCTCTCTCTCTAGCAGTGCCGGTGTACTTTCTCACAGAAGTAAGTGCTCTTTCATTTTACCTCTTGCACCTTTTTGTTTTGTATTGTTAAAGTGCACAAATTAGTCGCCGAACATAAACAACCAAGGCTAGTTATAGGTATCAGATGACTTGAAGATACTAAAATTTATTCTGAAAGTTGGCGGTACATACAAGGGTACATATAGCACTATGTCACAGAACACAAGGCCGGATGGCAGCCAGCTACAAACTGGAGTCAGTTGAAAATCCACCATTTATTTGTGCTTCACATTATTATATTTAAAGCAATGTATACAAAATGTTCATAAATTTTCACAGACGAACCACCAAAACACCTGAATGGGTTTCACTGAATGGTAACGCAATAATCTTTTCGCAAAGCCTCATGTAAGGCAGCATTTATTATAGCTAGCTAAAAACTGCCTGGGCCATACGTGCATGATGCTAACCTTATTTAAATTTGATTTGCACATATGTAGTACGTTATTAAACTTTTCACTGTACCTGGTTTTTAAAAAAAAATTGTGCAACTTGACAAGGAATGCAAGTTCTTATTGGCCACCATTTACATATATATAAACATTTTTACAGTTTACTGATCTGGGTGATTTGTCACCTTGCAGCATCAAGCAAGGCCCGCAGCACTGACAAGAGAAAGATGGACGCACTGAGGTCCAAGGTACGACAGGTCCGAGAACAAAACAAGAGGCTGCAAAGAAGGCTGCAACGACAGCGTCAGATGAGGACTGTTGCTGAAGTTGTTGAGAGTGTCCGCATTCATGTTTCTCCAGCTGTCGCTGCACTCGTTGAGGCCCAGCTTAGGATGAGGGATGTGAGCCGGTTTGGTCGACGGTGGTGCAGCCAGAACAAGGCTTTGGCTTTGGGCCTCTACTTTCATAGCCCAAAAGGCTATAAGTATTGTAGACGACTGCTTCGGTTGCCATCAGTCCGATCACTGCAGCTGTGGCTTCAGCGTGTTTCACTGAGAGTTGGATTTTACCCCGAAATTTTCGAGCTGGTAAAGAGGCGAGCGACTTCTTTTTCACGAGCCGATCGAGCCTGCAGCATAGTGTTTGATGAGATGCATATTAAAAAAGAGCTCTCATACAACCCCTCATCTGACAGGTTTGAAGGACTTGAAGAGTATAGTAATGGTGTGCAAGGTGCGAACCTATCAAACAAGGCTCTCGTGTTTATGGCAAAAGGAATTCGAACACCATGGAAGCAGCCACTTGGCTACTTTTTCGCTCATAAAGGCACACCTACGAATGTCCTACAAGATCTTCTTTTCCAGTGCTACAGCCTCCTTGTGGATGCTGGCCTGGAGCCAGTAGCTGTGGTATGTGATCAGGGGAGCCAAAACATCTCCCTTTTTTCAAGCCTTATAACCCCCGAGAAGCCTTACATAGATGTCAACGGCAAACCTCTTTTTTTCCTTTTTGATGCTCCGCACCTCCTGAAGTGCCTCAAAAACATGCTATTTAAGTATGACTTCAAGGTTTGTGATCAAGTAGTAAAAAGCTCGTACATAAAGGAAGCTTATGAAAAGGACCGGAAACTTGAGATCCGTTCGATGCCCAAGCTGAACGCAAAGCACTTTGATTTGACGTTCTGCTCAAAGATGTCGGTGAAACTAGCGGCCCAAGTTTTTAGCAACCATTGTGCTGCTGCAATGTATGCCTTCGTAACGTTCCAGCAATTGCCAGCTGCAGCTATTCACACAGCGAGATTCGTTGAAAGAATCGACCGTCTCTTTGACAGCCTTAATAGCTCCCACAAATCGGCAAAAACGCCCTTCGCCTCTGCGATGCATAATGGCTCTGTCCATGAAGAGTTTTTCAAAGAGTGCATTGAAGTTTTTGAAACCCTGCAAGTACTCGGATGTAGACGGGAGCCAAACTGCATTCGTGGCTTTTGCTTAACAATGAGGTCTCTGATGATGCTCTGCAATCACCTCAGAGTTAATTTTGGTTTCACCTACATTTTAACCCGCCACTTAAACCAGGATACGCTTGAAAACACCTTTGCTATTATACGTTCGAAGTCTGGAGCAAACGCAAACTCTACTTCTCGTCAGTTTCAGGCAGCGTTCAGACATCTTTTGGTAAGCAACTTGTTCAAGCTGACTGAAAAATCAAACTGTGCTGAGGACATGATGTCCCTCCTTGCTACTCTTCCGGTAGGCCTATCGGCACCCTCTGCTTCTCTACCCTTGGGAAGCTCAGTTTTCCTTAGCGCAGCAGACGAGTCGCCCTTAAACTACCCTTCGGCCATGGTAGCGAACAACATGTTTTATTTTGCTGGGTGGCTTGCGACAAGATTTTTGAAGGGTCATTCTTGTGTCGGGACATCTCAGCGATGTGAGCTGAAGAAAGAAAATGCATGTTTTTCTGAAGGAAACCAAGTTTTACTGTACTTGAGTGTGAAAGGCACTGCTGACTCGGACTTTGGAAACCTGTCAGTTCCCTCCCCTTCCTTCACATCATTCGTTGAGGCATGTGAGCGTGTTTTCGAGGCGAGGATCAACAACCTTATTTCAAAGGAGGGCATAGGGCGCACTCTTTGTGTACTTTTTCATCAGGAGGTCCAAAAGTCTCTTGTTGTGTGTGACAACAATGTGTATGACGACTTGTTTTCTCTGTTTGCAAGAGTCAGGCTACACTGGTTTGCACGAAAAAAAAAAACACTGAACTTGTTGATGCATCAGCAAGGTGTAAAACTAGGCAGCACGTGCAAAGGCTAAGCTCTTGAGACTACACAGCGTACATTTTAAAAGTAGTATATGTGCTTTCCTAGCCTTTCGTACGGTATAAAAGACTATTTTTGTTTGCTCGATATTTTGCAACGTGTCTCGAAAAAATCTGGCGGGCGCACAATTTCGCGATCTAGAACAATATTTATTGCTTTCATATCATTGGACTGAGTCATTTTTCGCGAGGTTTTTCAACTTGTGAAATTATTAAATATTAGGTCATCGCGAAAGTCAAGGTGCTTGCTGTGCTTTGGGTTACTGACTGCTCATGTCGTTTTGTCACTGAATTAAACCTGTGGTTTTAGGGTCCGACGAAACACTGGCCTATTACCTGCAGCGTACTGGAGGGCACCAAAATTATTTACGCGTACAAGGGAGGTTACAGAGTACACAGCACCATCATACTCATGTTAGAAAGTTTTCTGGATTATGGTACCTTGCCAAAGAACGGCAAAATCGGCTGTTATTTTTGTTGAACACAGCTTTCCTCCAAACACTTTGAATTTTTTTTATATTGATGGCTGTCTATAAATTGACAATGTCCACACAACAGGCAACCAATTGTACAGTGTGTTACGTGCTATCCTGTCATAATGTACCTTGTGTATTGATCTAGTTTTCTTCCACCTTAAAACTAGGTATGATTGTATGCTTCTGACGAGCGTTCTGGTTGAGTGATTGTAAGCAGTTTTAAGTGAATAAAATGTTAGTGCAACATTGGACTGCATTTGAGTTACTGTTGCGTATCTTCAACGCTAACACACTCGAGAAACGTTATTGTTATTCACTTTGTTTGTGAGGTCAATCACCTTAAAGCCGCTCCCACATTTCTGAAAAGCTGAAGAAAAAAGCAAAAGTAGTTCTGTGGGATGAAAAAAAAATATTCTCGTAGTGAGCTGCCTAAAAAAAGGCGGCCGCATACAAAAATTAAATTTTTTTCGCGCAGATTTGAGTCCAAACGGGGTGGGGTAAATTCAACATAAAAAAAACCGAGACTGCAGGCAAGAAGGGCAACACACTAAAAGAAGTCAAGCATAGCTTGGCACAGCTTTGTTTGAGATCTTTTAGTACCAGAAAGCTTTGAGGCTTTTTTTAGAAATCGGGATTGCAGGCAAAAAGGACGATCGTCCTTTTTGCCTGCAGCCTGCAGTCTCGGTTTCTTGTTATATTTAATTTTCGCGCCAAACAATACATCAAAGTGACGTCACGTTTTTGGTTTTTTTTTCGGAAGTGACGTAACTTCCTGTTTATTTTTTGTTCCGCCGGAAATGCTATCACGACACATAGATGGCGCTAGCGAAGCCCCATGAGCCGCCATTTTTTCGACACGTGGGGTTCTATGGAAGCTTCGCTACCATATGTACATATACCTTGGGCAAACGACGAGACGGGAATGCTCGCTTTGTGTTTTGTGACGTCAGAGCTTCAATGTTGCCAACGAAAGCAGCGTTTACGCTAGAATGCGATTGGAGCAGTATAAATTCAATTACTCACTCAGAGGGGCATATAAAATTCAAATATTGCACGTACGATGTGTCTCGAGGCAATAACAATGATATTCAATTGTTTTCTCGAATACAAAACCTGACCGGACAATCCCTTTAAGGCTATGTAGCATGCAAGCTTGCCGGTTATACCTAGTGTTCCCGGCATTCCTTTCGGCGCCGCGGACGGCGCTGCATGATATGCAAGATATCTATTCATCCTCCAGGGTCCGGTAGAGTGCAATCTGTCTGTCGACAACAGCGCCATTGCTGCACTCCGCATGATACTATCGCCCTTCCGCTCTCCACAACGCGCTCTCGCCCGCTCTGTGGGATCAAATCGCGGGACCGCTCATGGCCGCGTGATCGTCACATCTCCCCTTCTAGCAATATACGGGCAGACACTGACAGCGAGGAGGAGGTGACTAGAGCCTGCGGGGACGAGACGCCAGAGAGCCGGACTTCGACTGGAATGTTTGGTGGGTAGATGCGAAGCTATCTGTCTTTGTTTCTACTCACTCTTCGAATGCCGGCGTTCAGCGTTCGCGTTCGAAAAGTGAGTAGATGGAGACAAAGACTGCTAGCTTCGCGTCTAGCCATTGCTGAGATTCACGTTGTACTCCTGTGCGGATGGCGACCAAGAGAACGTCGAGACGGTTGGCGTGCTATCCGAACCCTTTGCGCACGTTCGACCTGTCTGACTTGTAACCGAAGAAGCGTTTCTCTCCAGCCTCGGTTCAAGTGCATGGGCGCCAACGTTGACGACGGAGAGGTCTGCATTCCAAGGGAACGCCAGACAATATCTGATCCTGAACGGATGTGCAGCGTGTTTAGTCTGCATCGACTTCATGTAAGACAATCCCCAAGAACAACAACCGAGCATGAACGCCGAGAGGGGGTTGCTGACGTCAAGGCCAGCTTCGGAATGCGGGACTAACCGACCAACGGCACGTCCTGTCCGCTGCCCCGTTGTGAATGCTCTATTTGCCATTAATGTAAAAAAAAATAAAAAATAGTTTCTTCCGTCCTGTTATTTCGTCTCCGCCTCCACTTCGGCCAACGAGACCACTTCGGCGTTGAGGGAATGGACGTCAGCGTGAGCTCTGGGTTCACACACTTGCAACCGAGTACGGCCGAGAGAGACAATACCATTTTTTAAGCTTGCGACGGCGTAAGACCTGCTTCGCGTCAGCGCATCCGGTCCTCCACCGTCGCAAGAGGCTTCTTGTCTCTCACGGTCGTACTCGGTTGCAAGTGTGTAAACGACTGTGTAACTTGTTTATAAACAAGCGCGTCCGCCCACCGAAGGTGTGCTCAGTGCATACACAGGAACGTTTTGGAAGAGTCAACCAGAGCAACCAACTGCGGGTACTCCGTATGACGACTGAACCTGACTGAACCCTTTAAACCTGGGAGCGTATTGCGTCACCTAATGGTGTTTTAAGCCTCCACAGCTTATATACAGGGTGTTTTTTGTTTTGTTCTTATAAGCGAGTTTTGGGATTGTAAAAAAACTTTCGTTAGAGTTCTTTCAGCACTGGGTCTAGCGTGGTGGCCATGAGTGCCTTGTACAGAAGAGGCGAAACGGGTTAATCAGCGAATTAAGCTAATCGAGCAAAGAGCGCACACACGTGACGTCGATCTCTGCGCCCCTTGTCTCCACGACCTAGATGTCTGTACCGGAGCTGACGTCAGCGTCGCGAAGCAACACAGGCGCAGAGCGGAGGGATCAACCTCACGGGCGCTCTTTGCGTGATTCGTTCCAGTTTGAAGCAGTGTACGATGTTGACAGTTATCGGCCTGTAACGCCCGCTATGATTTTTTTAATCAAATTTTCACGTCATGGATTGCCCATGATAGGTCGAGCTCCGCATCTCACTGCCCCGACGGAGTCGCTGCCCGTTGACCTTTCTACGGTGATATTCTCTTCACAAGAAGGAGGAAGCCCGCAACGACAGAATGGCCTCTGCGCAGACCTACGGGTCTCGCTGTAGCAGCCCATCTGTCCTCGCAAGTCCAAACAAGAACCGGCCAAGTAAAGGCCGCCGCGCCGACAAAGCAGCCGGCTCGTGCAGCTGGCACGCGCCGTTCCGCCCATCCCCGAAACGACCCCGCTCTGTGTCCTCCTCCATACT
Organism: Ixodes scapularis; assembly: GCF_016920785.2. Lineage (NCBI taxonomy): Eukaryota > Metazoa > Arthropoda > Arachnida > Ixodida > Ixodidae > Ixodes > Ixodes scapularis. The sequence goes on along the minus strand of NW_024609880.1, from coordinate 47,271,164 downwards.
TCGTTTTGCCTTCTTTCATTTCCTTTTTTTTTTTTTTTCTTTTTTTTTAAGCCGGGGGCGGAATTGGTTGGCGGCGGTCGCTTTTTGGTTTGGGACAGAACAAAGAAATAAAATACAAAGAAAGTTTCGACCCCCTATCGCCAGCATGCGCGGATCGTATAGGTTTCTTGTTCATCAGGTTTGGGCGTGCGGTGCACTCCTTCTTCTTTTTTTTTTTTTTTTTTTTCATATGTATGGATGTAAAGCTAAAACCTTTCGCCCGCTTTTTTTTTTTTTGTTGTTTCCTTTAATTTGTTAAGACGATTACCTGGTGTGAAATTTGTAACGTCTCAAAGAGACGCGAGCGCGCTCTCGGTCAATTAAGTAGAGAGTTTTAGTAGACCGTACGCTGCGGAAAGAGGGTGCAGCCCCCAGCGTGCGCGTGCTCAATCCATGCTAGCTAAGGTACCCCTAGAGTACGATCTGCTCAAAGTATCTTTTAATGGTTGAGGAGCGCGGCTTGTTATGGCCACGCTAGTACTTACTGGGCTGTGAGAATTACTATTTAACAGTATATACGTTATTCGTAATTCATCTTCAGTTTTGACAGGCCAACGGTAACTGCCACAAATTTGAACTGATGCGGCTTACGTGTTTTATAACGGAGCCGGTTCACACGAAAGGCTTCGCGCGTGGGAGAAGTGGCGTCTCTGTCGTCGCTCTGTTTATATATGTAAGAATCCGTTACATCATTATGGCGATGCGTTTTCGAGTGTCAAGCTTCCCGGTGAGATGCCAAAATACTGCTCTCCGCGGGGAATGATCGTGGTGCGTGCTCGTTGTTGAGCGTAGAGAGCGCTAAAGTCTCCTTGGACTTCGCGGCGTGCTTATTGTTGGGAATTCGTCGAATGAACGTCTATTCGCAAGCGGGCGCGGGAGGTGGGGCCACTTTTCGTTTTATATGCGACGCGTCTAGCAAGTGCCTCGGTGAAATGAGGGAGTTCCAACACTTCTATTGTAATACTCGCAACTCCATAGAAAACAACGCATTTTTTGAAAAAGCGGAGACTACGGATGGAAAAGGGGACAACACACAAAACGTCTCAATTGAGTTGAGACATTTTGTGTGTTATCCTCTTTTTCGTCCATCATCTCTGGTTTTTCAAAAATGTGTAACATCAACCAGCTCGCCTGCTCACTCTATCTTCAAAACAACGCCATCCAGTAAAAAAAAAAAGAGGCGTTTTAATTTTTTTTTAATGCCAAATTAGAGCGCAGCTCTTGAGGAGGAGGAAGGGAGGGCACGGAGAGGAGGGTGTGCCCCTCCTCCTCCGTACCGTCCTCTCCTCCATCCTCCCCTTCCTTTTCAGTCGGAATTTCAATTCCGACAGTAAAGGTTCCTTGGGTGGGTCGTGTGTCGGTCTAAGGTTGGATTTGTGGATTGTCGATCTATATGGATGCATTTCTTTTTTGTCTTTAGCTGGTACAATATTGTATGTAAATACTACTGTATGCAAAAAGCGTAATACATTGTTGCACCCTAATGGAAGTAGTGTCATTTTATACTCCGGAGCATGTCACTGGGCGCTTGGTTTCTGTAACGGCTGTGAACTAACTTCTAAGTGAAAGTACACAAATTGTCAGGTGCAAATGAGTAGCTGGCACCGCCGAAAACGGCAACCTGTTTCTCTCTCTCTCTGTCTCGCTCCTTTATTTTTCTCGGTTATTGAAGAAAAAAAATATATATAAAGCTCGTATAAGTCGTGCTCTGTTTGTGCTGTAACTTCCGGTTGTTCTTTCGAGGAGAAGGATACCCTATCTCGGCTTATGACTCCCTTTCTACGGTCGACTTCCGAGTCCACTATATCGTGCCACGGACCGCAATCAGTCAACGCTGGCGACTTTTCTATTCCCCCTAGCTTGACAAACACCGACATTTCGCCGGAAACTGAGTCAGCTGTTTGGCGACTGGAGCCTGGCTTTCGCAGTACATGTTGTCCACACGTGTGTTGTTTTACGGCCAGGTGGTTACGGTACGGGTGGGCATTGTACCAGCGTGTTGATGCGTATTCACTGCAGTTCGCACATTCTCGTCGGAGTATATTAAAAATCGAATGATTTCTTACCCGAACCCCCTAATCCCATAAATATGTCCGTTCGCGTCCGTGAATTCACTCGCTAAATACAGCGGCGAAATGGGCATCACGTGAAGTCAGCTGACACCAACGTTATTAGATCAGCTCATTTACGGAACTGCTCATAGGCGCTGCTTGCACGAGCAGCACCCTCTCTCTCACCACGGTACGCCTCCGTCGTTCGAGCAACACCAGATAAGAAAGCACAAGTGCTGAATTTTCCTGCGTCACTAAAGAAGGTTCCCGTAGGCCACAAACTGGACCCGACTACGGTGTCAGCGTTCGGCTAGGAGTCGTGTTCTCGCTGATTTGGCATGACTCCTTGACGCCGTAGTCGTGTCCAATCGGCTTTCTTATCGAGGAGGTGTTGGTTGGACTCGACACACGGCTGTTGCAGTGTGTTCTATAGAGCACGCACGTTTCGAAGCACAGCGTCTAGATGGCGTTCCACCGTACTCTATGGAACACACAGTTTTGAAACGAAAATCTAGATGGCTCTTCAAACGACGGGAGGCAGACTGAAGTGAGGTGGGGTGCCCCCCCCCTGCGGGAGTTCCACAACTGAGGTAATCTAGTAACATTGCCTGATATTACGATACATTTACCGTAATGTCAGGCAATGTCTCACATTACGATACATTTATCGTAATGTCAGACATCACATTACGCATCACGTCACGTCACGCCAGATCATGTGACGTCAATCTGCCCGCTAAACTTAGCGGGGGACGTTGATGTCACGTGGCACCACGAATTGACACCGTGACGTCTATTTACCAGCTAAATTTAGCGAGAAAATTGATGCCACGTGACCATCTCATACGAACCCCGGTCACGTGACACCACGACTTTACTTGATACCAACGTTACTAGATTAATCCGTCGGAGCCATTCATGACGCCGACTTGTACTGCTGGAACAGTTAATTACGGCACAACTGACCACTTAAAACCTCGAGTGCATGAGCGGACAACCAAAGCGCGAACACGGCTCCAAAGCAGACAAAACATAGAATAACAGCGACGAGTGCCTCCAACATGGATTCCGGTAGGTTCCGACCAGATTTCCGAACCGGAAGTAGCGTTTCATCATGGTCTCGTGCAAGAAACCTATAAGAGACAATTTCTCATACGTAGTCCGTAGACTCGATCTCGCAGATACTGCTGAACCCTCAGTCTAGCTATACGCAGATCGGAATCGTTCCAGGACTACCCGACGGATGGCGCCAGTGTGGCCTCCACCGTTTACGCCCGTGGGCGACGTCCCTTGATATTATTTCCAAGTTGCTTTCCGAGACACGCACTCGCGCAATTCGCACCAAAAGAGACAAAAAGAAACAAAGTTTAAACGGTTGTTATTCTAATTGTTGCCGAAACCGAGCGGTGACGTCAGTTGTCCAAACACAGCATTTACGACCCATACGCGCGGAGACTAGATATTATATACCTCTAAAAATATTTTTTTTTTTACTTCTTTCCTTTAAAACGCCGTCATTTCTTGATCTTTCGATTGCTAAATTATACAGAGGTACGCGCAGTGTCTGTATGTGTGTGTGCGTGTAAAGAGGGGGGGGGGGGGGGGCTGATACGTGTCCCACATTTTTACGCTCTTGCGAGAACGTTTCCTCACTTGGCCGGTTTAAGAGTTCCGTGTTTATATCACGTTCAAGGTAACTCGGGTATAGGCTCGGCAAGGAGAAGCAGATAGTAAGTTCTTTGGTCTTTGTTGCGTTTTAGCCTCGCGGATTGGCTCGGCCGCATAATTAAGATATAAATCCCGGAGCACGCGGCCAACCTGGCAACCTGGTCCGATGGAAAGGCCTTTTCTGACATTGTATATAAACACTGGCGGAAACACAAAAATGCCGACAGCCATAAGCTTGTACGCTTTCTTTGAAGTATGTGTGCGTGGGCACTGCATTACGCGCGTGACATCCCTTTGTGCGTAAAGTCGCCGTTCACACACTCGCGACCAGTAAGACCGAGAGAGACAAGGCGGGTTCTCAAGCCTCTTGCGACGGCGTAAGGACACGATGCGCTGCTGCGGGGCGAGTCCTACGCCGTCGCAAGAGGCTTAAAAGCCGGTCTTGTCTGTCCTCGGTCCTACTCGGTTGGAAGTAAGTGTGTGAACGGCGCTTAAGGTCTGCGCGAGTTATACCCTATTCGCCCCTACACTAATAGTGCGGTAGGAGCCAATCAACCGCTTCCCTTTCCATCACGTGGCCCCGCTCTCTGCGTGTGCGTATGGGCAGAAGCGTGATCACGCGGCGAAAGATGACTGGTCAAGTAAGCACGCAGCCTTCCACTGCACTGTCAGCGCAGGCGTGAACGGAGTATAAAACAGGTAGCTCAATTTTTCCAGTCTGCCATAGAGACCGGTTTTACCACGTCTGGGGCGACTGTAAAAGCCAACACGATCAAGAAACTGGTAGGAAAGTCATCTCATATACTGCAAGTTCAAGAAACGTATACCATTCGCGAGACGCTTTGCAGCAGCTGTGCATGGGCGCCGCCATAACCGACCTTCAATCTTTGTCTCGTCTTATTACGTTTACTTCACTTCATCATGTTGACAAAAAAAAAAAAAGTCAAATTTGGGAGTTTTACGTGCCAAACCTACGACGGGCATCTGGCACGCCCCAGCGGAGGAATGAGGATTAATTTAGACCACCTGGGGATCTTTACACGTGCAACCGAAAGCTCGGTTACACGGCGCCTTCTCCGCAATAAGCCTCCGTCATATTGCGGGCACCTCGGTCGGGATACGAACCATCATGGCGACAGCAGGGCAGGCTATTGCCATTTTAGATTCTACTCTGTGCTTCTCCCCAGCAAGCATTGGCCTTTGTGGAGCCTTGTCAACGCCTCTTCACCGGCTCGGCATCTGGTGGGACAAGAGAAGCTCAGCAATGGCGGCTGTAATCTGGCGCATGTGCAAAGCGTTGGTTTATTGGAGCACGTGGAGTGAAAGCTCGCGCTGCAGCACCCAGAGATCCGGGGTTCAAGCCCCACCTCTGTCCGTTTCGATCTGGATGAGCGACGTATCAACGTGCGTTCGTCCACGGCCCCTCGATCTCCTCTCCCGTTAGGAGAGGATCCAGCGGCCGTGGTTCGTCTAATTACTGCTGCGTGATGCACGTTAACGACCCCAGACTAGCAGTCGTATTGCATTAGCTAAATTTTCCATTTACAGCGGAGACATCATACGTCCGTTGGGGCAGACTATTTTCCCACTGTCTAAACAAATGTACGATGAAAATTACCTTTTTTTGCTTGGTTCGGGTATTGCGTATCCTCATCTTTTGCTTCGCAGATTGGTAGAGCTTCTACTAATACAGCGGTAGATAACGAATCAATTAAAGTAACTCGAAACGATTACATGCAGTGAGTCAGAGGAATGCGGCCTGCCACGCGAACGTTGTTATAGCCACTAAACACGCTTCATTCCACGCTGAACAAAGGAACATTAAAATGTGGGGTAGGCGACCTCAAGTGACGTATTCGGTTTCAATTGCGAGGCCCCCTATTCTATTTTCGTCCCTTTCTCTTTGTTATTCTTTTGTTTTTGATGCTCTAACGTTTGTTCGCAGCTGTAATTTCCTTTAAAAGCCACGCGAGGCACACCCGCGTTGACTCACAGAGTCGTTACACGAGGTTTCATTCAACCGTACTGAGTCGCCCTGGCGCCTTGTGCATGTCTGCCGAGTCGTCTTTGATTCGACCGTCTCCACGTGACGTCACGGGGTGGCGCTTTTGTGCAATCAAACGATAGTTATGGCTAATGCTGCGAACGGTCGCCCTGTGTATTGAATTTATAGGATTCGGTGGTCTGAAATAACATTCACGTAATTGTGTTTTGTGTGTATACGCTTACACAGCCGGAAGTTAGTCAGCCCGTGCAATGGGCGTCTGGTTTGTGCGCTGAGAAATTTAGCCGGTGCGGCCAAACTGCTAGCCTGGGCTCTTTAACGTGCATGACGCAGTTGCGATATACACGAACCCACGTCAGTACGATGCTCATCCAGATTGACACAGGCAGGGGTTGGGATCGAACCCACGATCCCTGGGTTCTGCAGCGTGAGCTTTCGCTCCACGTGTTCTGAGCTGCGGTGCGTTAGCACATTTGGTCAGCGATCCCCTACATTCGCGTCGAAGGCAACGCCTTTGACGGGAATAGCGCTATGGTTTTTGTAAATGCTGATTCGACGTATCTGATATAGTCCCATGTCTAAGTATAGTGAGTAGCACCTGAAGTCTACGGCACGGGCTCGTGCCGTAGACTCGCTCGGTCGACTATTCGTGTAATCAAATGTTGCGTGATTGCTAAATTTCAGACTAGCAAGCACGGGTGATATCAACAGGTCACTATACACTCCGTGCGACGCGACTGGCGCGCCGCCGCGCGGCCGGTAGCGAAGGTAGGCAGTGAGAACCCCGGAGAAAACGAAACCGAAACCACGCCGCGTACGTTGGTACGCATTGAAGTCGGAGTAGTGCGGTTGCGCTGGGTTCACAGCATGAAGTGCTGCCTGTGCTGCGTCATTAAGTGCTTCAATAGTTATGCGTCGTATCTCGTGGAGACAAAGTTTCAGTTTTTCACCTCGCCGATGTTTTCTGGGACAGCGACAACGATGGAGCCGTGCCGTACGACGCGAGAAATTTGGTCTTCCGATCATGTCTGCCACTGTGTCATCACGGCTGACATATTCTACACTGCCGCTTTGCGCTCTGCGTTTGTTTTCGTACCAGTAACGCCTACATGTGTAAGCGCCGATGGGACGAACTGAAATGCCATCCCACACTCGCGGGTATGAAGTGCCAATTTCGTTGGAGGAATGCCCTCCAAAGAAGTTTCGTCCCCATCGTACGTGTCATTGATATTTCCGGACAAGTATGGCGCGCAATCTGTACTTCATGAAGAAAGATTCGAACGGTAAAAAAAGTGACAAATATAAATCTAAAGAAAACAACAATGAAGCTCGGAATCACTGGAGAATCGACGTTTGAGTATGGAAGTTTATGTGGTGTGCTTTCTTTCTGGATCAGCCTCCTTTTGGATGTGAAAACGCTGACACCCTGAGTTCTGTAGACATTTTTTTTTCTCGGCTTTAGAGCCACCTATCGTAAAGTGGTTCGAACTGGAAGTACCATCCCACTGGTCCCTTCCTACCTGTAAAGTGTGCACCTCCCACGATGAGTGGTATTATCTTGACAGCCTTTGACGGTCAAAACTGGTTCCCATTTAGTTACGCCGCCCAAACTAAATTTCCACCTGGTTTCGCTATGCCAACTCTTTTTGTTATAATAAGTGTTGTGCCAAGTGACGGTCATGTCAAAGTACCTGTGCGCCGAAAATCAGCACCTCGCACAACAGGTTATTACACAACAGCTGACCGCAAAAGCCCTTGGCGGCCAAACCGTCTGTTGGCCGACAGCTTTGTTTTCTCGGCTTTGGAACCATCTTTCGTAAAGTTGTTTCAATTGGAAGTACAGTCCACCAGTCCCTTCCTACCTGTAAAGTCTCCACTCCCCACAATCAGTGGTATTCTCTTGACAGCCTTTTCATGGTCAAAACCGGTTCCCATTGAGTTACGCCGCCCAAACCAAATTTTCACCTGGTTTCCCTATGCCACCTTTTTCTTTTTGTATAATAAGTGCTGTGTCATGTTACTGTCAAGTCCAAGTACCTGTCTGCCCAAATCTGCACTTTGCACAGCCTGCTATAACACAACATTTTGGTCCAATATTGGATATCCCGTACAGCTTTATTTCTTTATTCGTTAGAAACATAACTTTCACACCTGCTGTCTTAAAGAAACTTGGGACTCTTCGTGCACAAACTTAGTGAACATCTCACTCGCCTCCAAATATAATCGTTCCAGCAGTCCTAGGTTTACAGCGACGAGCGAAATAAATTTCCCACTCAGAGCAATTATGGTGGCGGCCGTCTTGTTTTTCGGAAAATTGCTCCAACTCCTTTTTCGGCCGCAACTAGAGAAATTACCCCTAATAACGACTCAAACACAATATATAAGAAGTGGAGAACAGCTAAATGCCCTTCTGCCCCAGCACTCATGCAACGTCACCCTCAACTTATCAGCTCAAAACGCAAAAGTTTCGTCCGCGCGCGCTTCCGCCGCCACAGTTTGGCATGCGAAAAGGCGCCGCAGGCTGCTGAACGCGCCTCACAGTCGAACGCCAGCTCCTCCGCTAGCGGCGCTGCGCGCGTTTTTCAAAGCGCCCCCTATAGTTCCCGCACGGAGTGTATAGTCGTACTGCACTGCAGGCACTTAGCCATGGGATCTTGATTCGGGGAGGGGGGCGGGCGCCCATGACAAAATGGTGTATGAGGGGGAGGGGGAGAGAAGGTCCCAGCAAAATGGAAGATTTCGGAAACGGGAGGGGGGGGGGGGGGGGGCAGGCCCCACGCAACCCCCCCCCCCCCCCCCCCCCCCCCCTCTTGGCTACGTGCCTGCTGCATTGGTCTAATCGTGCACATAGTGCTCAGCAATGAACACCAAAAACTGAAAAGAGTCAAAGTACAGGCTAGCTGGTGGAAGTCAACCATTTCGTCGTTTACCCTGAGACTGGGGTTTTTTTCGAAGAGCAGAGTTTTTTCTGCTACTTCTGCTCTTCGAAAAAACCCCCAGTCTCAGGGTAAACGACGAAATGGTTGACCAAAAACTGAATTGTATTAAGATTACAATCAAAGCTGGATGTGGACTTCGCAGCTAAATTCATCGAGATCTTCGAGTATTTTACTCTTCTTCCGTGTCTCCTTTGGTCAAAAGCCTTCGCAATGTGGGGGGTCGGCGGCCGAGTGACCCCAGCTTGGAGCGCGTAGAGCGATAGCTCGCCCCGCAGAAACTATAGGGATCCTGTCCCTTCCAGCCCGTCTCGATATAGATGAGCTTCGTACAAAGGGTGCGGTCGTGTATCACTGGTGCGCGGTGCACCTTAAATACCCCAGGCCACGTCCCAGGCTATGCGCCGAGAAACTGAGGGACAGGAGGAGAGGAGAGGCGCCGGAGACGACAGAACGCCGAGTTCTGAGTGGAATGAATAGTGGGTATAGACCTAAAGGCTAAAGCACTCGTGAGACGCTATCGAATGCGAAAGGCCAAACGCCGGAAGCCGGCGTTGCGCGTTCTAACGCCTTCGACGAGTGCAGTGGAGACAAAGGCAGCTAGCTTTAGGTCTACCCACTAATCCTTCCAATCAGAGTTCGGCTTCTAACATACCCTCTCGTCTTCTCATTTTCCTCGGTTTCTTTCTTGGCGCATAGCAACAATCAGTACTGCGCTGGCTAGGTTTCTCACAGCGGAGATACTGGGCGCCGGTTTACTAACCGATTTCTAAGCAGACACACACAATTTACTTCCCAATGTTGAGTATCAGAACTGTGTCCTTCGTTTATCCTAGCGCAGTGTTCTTTCAAACGGCAATAATTCGTTCCATGTCGCCACTTCAGTGTTCTGACCGTGGCGCGCATGGCATAGAGTTGCCCAACAAGCCGACTAACGACGACTCTCCCCCCCCCCCCCCCCCCCCCTTTCCTCCCCACCTTACCCCAAATCTGCCCCTCTCCTCCATTCTCCCGTTCCCCCAGTATTGAACCCCGAATTTATTACATCGACAGCTGGTTCGGCTCACGCATGCACTGGGAAAGGCCAAGCTCCCTGGCCCGTTCTTTTTACTTTTTTTTTTACTTGCTTTTTGTTATGGTCGATGGTTCTTGCGTCATCGAACCTCCTTTCTGACGCGTACTACATTTAAAAAAGAAAACCAAAAGAAGGGAAAACTCGAACATTACAATGTTTACGAATAAGCCACGAGCCATGTTGCAGCGAGCGAAGTTTTTTTCCTTTCTTGAAGCGGCGTCGTCTCTGCATGGATCGAGCAGGCGATCCATGCAGAGATGCTAAATTTACGTAACGAGGATCAATCGACTCGATTGTTGGCAGTCGATGGATCATACAGAGCTGTTGGCTTACAACATCTCCGTGGCAACGGTCAACAGGCTCTCCTACTATAAGCAACTCGGCGAGGTCACGTCGACGCTACACACGCGACCCGACGCAGCTAACCATGGAAGTGCCAACAAGTGCATCGTCACGGCGCCCATCGCATTCGTGCGTTTGCTATCCCGACCATAGACCTTTGCATCGTTTATCACCCGGGCGAAAAATGCTGAGTCACTGAGCTGTGGACGCATGCGCGGCGTCCGATTAGCGCACAGCAGAGCAACAGCGCATGCTCAGAAGGCGCTCCACAGCCAAGCAGACAAAGGTGGCAGCGCGCGGATGGCGATTTTTGCCAAGGTTGCCTGAATTGTCACGTAAAAGGAAAGTAAAAAAAGTTTTTTTACACATATCATAATGTTTAACAAAACTAATTTGAAGTTTGATGTCTCTCGTCTTCGGTGTAGCGTGAGCCGTGACACAAGGTGGAAGCACGAGAAACTGATTCGCGAGTTTCGTTTCGGGAACCACGTTTTACAATATTTCCTCTTTCTTTTTCTCGCGTCCCGTTCCCGAGTGGAACGAGACGAGTTGCCCGGCAGCATAACGGGCATTGTACCATTTTGCTGCAATTTCTAGCGGCATCGATGAAATTTTCTTCATTAAAATGGACTCCGAGGAAACTGAGTGTTAATGTATATTTATTTGCTTCGCTCACTTTTTTTTTTTTTTGTTCTTTCTACACTATGCTTTTGCCTCGAGAAGTTGGTCGGCAGTATCTTCATAATAAATAAATAAATATAAAAAAAGCCCGGCTCCTCGGGGAACGTTAGTAGAGAGTTTTAGTATTGCGCATAGAAGCAAGTGCGAACTGCTGTGCTTTTGCGTTAGTGTTGCGCGCTCTAGCCTGCGCATGCGCATCGTCGCCATTCGCCAATCCAAGACGCAGATTGAAGCTCCGCGCTCGCTCAGTGTGGAACACGTATACCGCTAACGCAAACGCCCAGTGCTTGTGTTTGCACGTATACGCAATACTAAAACTTTCTACTAACTCCCCGCTTCTTGCGTTGCATTAAGATGTATGTAGCTGCTATCAAGACATACACACCGTCTGAAACACCAAAATCATCGTTTCTTCCTTCGACAACCAAATCTCGTAAGAGAAACGTCGCCAAAAATTTTTCTCGATTATCTTGATATAATAACCAGTATATGGACCAATCACTCGCAGTAAATGTGCCGCGATCTGGCGCTTTTTTTTTTTGTATTTTATTGGTTTTGCCGGCGGTGGCTTAGACACAAAGGCGACATGTATCCGGATACGTAGACCTAGATGTTGCCTCGGTGAAAACGTGATCGACCGCTTCGCAACGATCCATGCGCTCGACGCCTATACGAGTGTTCCAGTCAAGGCACACACGCGCAGGGTCCTACGATTTCCTTCATCCGTTCGAACAGACAAAAGCCTCATCCGGCTATAGACGTTTTCTGTTTCCTGTCGTTCTCAGTCACGTGGGTTGCGTATCTGGTATGCGGGACGAAAAAATAATAAAACATTTCAACTTAGAATATGCGAGAAAATATAGGTGAGACAGAACAAGAATCAGACAATCACGTATTTTTCTTAAATACCTTTCAGCGGTGTGGAGAGATCAAAACAATGTTTTACCCCATATCAGAAGTGACGACATTCAAGATGGCTGCGCCCTTGTGGAAAAGGTGTATAGACGGTTGCAAGCAAGACATACTGGCCACTGCCATGTCTCTGCAGACAAGCCCGTGCGATCTCAAGCCATGCGGAGAGCAAGTTCGTCTGCTTCTTTTGCAGGGGTTCCGGTGAGGTCAGAACGCCGAGCTCTGTATGGTTCTGATTGAAGGATAGTGGGTAGACCTCAAGGCAGCTTGCTCTGAGGTCTACCCTCTATGCTTCAATCAGAGCGAATCAGAGCTCAGCGTCACTTTAACGTCACCGCTACTCCTGCAACAGAAGCAGACGACTCGCTCCCCGCATAGTTTTAGTGGCGCCCTCCTACGGTTCCCCCTTGTGACGTCATTACCTTGCAAACAACAAGTTCGATGGTGTTTGCAATGAGCATGGTGGAAGCTTGAAACCATTGCGCTCTCAAAGGAACACTGCCAACACCGTCAAAATTAAAGTTCTTTCATTCCTCTTATTTAGTCAATGATAAATCCCCTTTCCGACGTCATATTCAGCGTTCGGCCAATCCTGGAAGGCCGACCACAGTGACGCTTTCGGTCGCGCACGTCGCCATGCACTCCTGTGACACCATGCAGTCGCGGCGCCATGCTTGCAAATTGGACCGCGCTGGAGGACGCTACGAGCCATCGAAGACATTTCCAATGCCGTGCATGAGTGTCACGTGACCTTAAAGTGGGGGCAGCGCGCGCGCGGCGGGTAGCCACGTTATGCGTTCCGAACGCTGGAGTGGATGGGATGCTGGCTCGTAGTGCGTCTGAGTTTTCTGTTTGGCCTGTAGGGAGGAGACAACGGCAATGGTGGCGGCGGGTGCATGCGATTTTGCTCGATGTCTGACCCTAAAATGGCGGAGGCTTGCTCCTTGATGAACGTCAATCAGTCAAATTAACGAATCTGTCAATCAATCTATCTACCGCTACGACCCCACCGCGGATGGAGACGACGGGAAAAATTACTTATACTAGAAGCATGACTCGTGCTCGGTTTTCTTTCTAGAGTGCTATAGTATAAGGTTCGAAACACCGGAGAACTTGCCGCAGTCAACGCACTCACATAATTGTATTGTGAATAGCGACTGGTGGTGTCTCCGCTGTAAATTAGAAAACTTTTCAAGTGCAGTAACGTGCATCACGCGGTGATGATTACACGACTGCCCGCCGGTATATGGTGCTCTTTTCTGCAGCGCGCAGCCAACGTGCACGGCAGAATACACGTTGTATGCTTCTAAAATATAACGCATGTTGAGTTCACAAGTTCAAGCACTCGACTCGCGTCTTGGAGAGATGAAGAGCGGAATATTTCATACCCGTGTCACCCAGCGAAAATGAATGCCAATTCTAACAAATGACACCGCCTCAGATCTGAGTTGTTCCCGCACGGGGGCATTTAATAACAAAAGCTAAAAATGATACTTGCTGCCAGCTGAGTTCTAGGGAAGTCATTCGCACTTGCTCGGGTACTGAGTAAACTCGATGGCAGATGCGCAGTGAGGAACAGCAACGTGAAATTGTAATACACACAAAAAAAAGGTATAAACGAATTGTTTATGCTCATGTGTGTAAATATACATCTATATTGAGTGATCTTTTTATGCTTTACAGATTTGCTTTAAGAAAGCCATAAGACCTACTCTAATTCGGTCCCTGCAGGTCGGTTATACGGCATGGGAACATAATATAGTGGGCTAATCGTCACGAAAAGTCGGTTAATGAAATAAAATCTGTTAATAATCTTTTGAATTAGTGAATATAAACACACGGTTACAATTCCAAACTTGCTGGGCGTCATGGAATACCACTTATCAAAGTAGAAATTAGAAAGGTATGGTGTACCTGGCCAGCGCTGTGGTGCGCTAAAGTTACCATTCGAGCAACGGGCGCTAAGCCGGAGGTGCCAAAATGCATGGTGATAAGAGACGGAAAAACCGCGGAGGCGTGTTTTCGAACCCGCTGCCTTACGACCGTTGCACGAATAGTAACTTCAGCGCACACCTGCACTTCCCACGCGTTCTTCCGCTTTCTCAAATTGCTTTATTTGGTGGTTTTTGATGCTTGAAGACTACGTGTTAGAGAATTCCAAACCACAGAGTCAAATTCAAGCCATGAACGAACTAAATCACAAATTAAACGAATCATAAAAACACGATTTTGACATATTATTTATGATTCTGACGTAGTAATACATTTATGATTTTGACATATTATTGGCCAACGTTGATTATTGACAGAACAAGTATAAATCAGGAATTAATACATAATGACACCGCGTAAAAACTACAACCTGACTTTTCTTGCTTTCGCTGAACCGAACTGGTATACTACGTCATTGAAGTCAATTTGTTCAGTTTTTTTTCCTCTTTCTACACTCAGCAGAGCGAGATCACAGCCTGTCTGGCTCATGGAGGCTCGAAAATACAAAAGTCTTCATTTGAACTTACCTAACGACCTTTCGCAGACAGCAACGACATGGTTAGCAGTATCTGAATGGCAATGCGAAGGTTGGGGACAAGTTCTCATCTCCACACTAGACACTTAAGTGAAGGAATTCTGCCGGTCTTGATATTTCCAGGACTAGTCCACTTTGAGAACAACAATATGCAGGCTAATTCACACAAATGATGTGCGTCGAAATATTTAAACTGGAGCATTTTGTCTTTAGTTTAGCCTTGTCCGTACCATAGCACACTCTGTCAATATCCAAAAAAGGAAGCCAAATTTCGCATCGGGGTCATGAAAGTGAACCTCTGGTCGATTTCTATCTAAAGACATTTCATGACCCCCAAGCATTTTTTTCTTCCCGACCTTCTGACTTCGAACCCCCACTCCTCACAGAGACGAAGTTTTTCATCAAGTGACTTCATAATCAGCTATTCTCTTTCATCATAAAAATATGTCCGGGGAGCCTTAGGTTCAAGGCAGCATCGTGAAAGTTCATTCTTAAATCTCGCAGCCTTTTTTTTTTTTTACGGGATTTATGCGAATCAGTACCTTGATCTAAAAACCGAGCAGTATAAGGAACGCATAACTCACCATTCGGCTGTACAACTGTCTCGGTTTATTTTTTGCCTCGCTGGTTTTATTTTCATTATTTATCATTTCCTGTTGATCTTGAAGTACCTCTTCAGAGAGATGAAAAGAAACGCAGGCGCCCGCAGTTCTTTGCGGAGACGACGGGCTGCGGTGGCAATCGGTTTTTGCAGTTCCGCCAGCAATGGTGTTGTTCTTGATCTTCTGGAACTATTCATTTCTACCGTTTTTGCACTACATTTTGTACAATACAAGAATAAAGCTCTACGGCCTTGTCTTCTAGGAGGTGTTGAGTCAACCTTCCCTCCCCCTCCCCTCCCCCTTCCTCTTCTCGTCTTGTAACGCCCGGGGTAGGTGCCCACCTCTGCCCTTCCCCCCACTCCCGTGCCACACCCTAGGTGCGCCACTAGGTATGAGTTCTGCTAAATAACACCAGACAGAACACCTGACGCCGTGGACAAGCTCAAGTGAGATGAGAACCTCTGCACCTTCACACGGGAGCACCGGAACACCAGCAAGGGTCGACGAAATGGCTGGCACTGAGACAAAATGGTGTTTGCTTTATCTTGGGCTCTTTTCCTGCCTTTTGAATGAGAAAGCGAAACAAGAGATGTACGACCATTTCATGCCAAAAACGAGCCGAGACTACGGAATTTCCAACTTTAGGAAGGCGGCAGAGCAGGACGGCGGAACCTTCGACGCTTTACGCACCTCCACTCGATGGCGAAACATTGCTCGCTCGTGGACATCCAAGCACGCAGAGATCGAGTCGCAAACAGTGCTGGACACGACGTCCACGAAACTCCCAGCTAGGCGACGGTATCTAAGGCAATAACTACACAGGCAGTTGCTGAGTCAGCTACTAACTTTGATGTGTACTGTCAGTTATGACAAGTCATTGAGACCCAGAGACATGCTGCAGCTGTGGCGCGCTGCTGCACTCAATCAAGCCCATCAGAAACACAGAGTTGGAATTTGCAGTAACGCCTGATAGCCTTATTCCTTATGACACAATCCTCGTACTACCGGCAAGCACTACAACGTGCCGTAAAATGACACAAATAACAAAGAACATGCGGGCGAGCTGATGAACTGTCCACTTCATTTTTACGTTTCAGGTGTTCAAGATGTTATGCCGTAGAGGTTTTTGTCGAAGGACATATGGGAATCGTGAGGACCAAGCATCTTCTCCACATTCTGTGTGGTTCCCACAGATGGACAAGCTATTAGAACAAGAGGTGCACAACTGCATTCCATTTATATTCTCGACAACTATATTACATCGCGACCCTGTAGAACCGACACCTCTTCCCCAAGGCACATGGGGAAATTTCTGCATTGATTTTGATGGTTTGTTCCCCAACAACAAGTACCTGCTCAACTACTCGGACTAGGAGTCGTCTCTTAAAATAAAGTCTCTCTTTCCTTCTTTCTCTTTCTCTCATACTCTCTCTCTCTCTGATCAACAAGTACTCACGCTTACCATTCCATTTAGCGCTCTCTGGGCGACACCATTTTGCTCGACCGCAGCGCCCTCTTCACACATCTGGGAAGTTCAGCGGGTTCGGCGGGGTAAAACGAGAGAGAGGGCACGCGCCCCCACTCCGCTAGCAGACGACAAACCGGGAGGTTGCAGTTCTCCATCTTTGGGCTGTATCGGCGGGCTCTACCGAACATCGAACTCTCGCTCGTAGCTGCCGTTGTGAAGTGGTACGCGTTCTTAGAATAGTTGTGGCTACTCCAAAATTATCCTATAGCTCTCTGTTGTTCTATTTTGCTAAATGATCAACTGGCACATATTTTTCCCGTTACTTAAATAGCTGTTGAGTCAGCCGGCAGTACTACCTTCAACTACTGCGTGTATTGCGGCAGGAGAGCACGTTTTATTTATTATTTCAGACATCCACTCATGGTCGCTAAAGGCCTACACCAGTACGAACTTTGTATAGTAAAAAAGGTACAGCCACCGGATTCACTTCTCGCCGGAGAGACCGGCCAGTCTGACACAGTTTTCCCTATTTTCTTTTTATTTGCACGCAGGTAACAGCGCAATTGGACTCTGTTAGTCTTTTTTATCTAGCATAATATTACACGACAACTGGCATACCAAAATCTGCGCATCTGCGCTTGAAAGTTCCAAAATGACGCGATTTTAAACAGGGTTTGCACGCCAGCCGGACGCTAGCTACAGCCCACTCGGAAATTCCCCTTTCATTTGCTGAAAGGGAATTTAATATTCCCCTTTCATTTGCTGAGGCGAACCTTTGCACAAATGAGAATTTTTCGGCAAGAAAGACGCGACAACAAACCAGCTTTCAAC